>NC_066876.1:7982053-8282941 GCF_022985175.1 Labeo rohita | reverse complement strand
ACAATGGTTAAATTTATTATAAATTAACAATCATTTAGAGGGTTTTTTTGTCAGCTGAATTCCTTGGTCTTAAAATACGTGCTTGAAGTATGTCCTGAGACCTTAAGTTAATATTTCAATAATTCAACAACAAATTTGGATGTTCAAAGTTTTCTGAGGAAGTAAACACAAAATGCAGTAAACAAATTAAAATTTTCCTCTCTATTCAAGTAGGCGCTAACTTTTGTAATTTGTTTTTATTTTTATTTGAACATTCTTAGGATTTCATTCAGTATTAGCTTTTCATCAACTCCCTGAAACAAAGCCCAGTTTTGGAAACCCTAAACTAGAGTAATAACAATGGTCATTTGCATATACAGCTGTTAAAGGTACAGTAGCAAAAACAGCCTGTTTAATGGTCAGAGAGATGGTTAAAATGTTGTGTTGTGATGTAAAACTGATTGCTGTTTAAATCAAGAAAACTAGAAAACTAAATTTTAAATGACATTACTTTCTATAAACTGATATAAAAGCAGATGAATTGATGGCTTAAAGTGACACGCACGTCTTGTCGTTGTTTGTTCCAGCCCTGTGAGTCGACTCAGCTGGAGTTCATGTCTCAGCAGTGCTCAGCCACAGACCAGCAGCCTCTGTCAGTGTCTCCAGACTCCGGCTCAGTCTACACCTGGATCCCTGCTGTCGGCTACAGCTCAGGTGCACTCACGAAAATCTTCTTTTTCAATTTGTGTTTTGTTGTTTTATCTGCTCTTACATCTCTTTTTCCCTTCCAGGTGATGCTCAGTGTAAACTGATGTGTCGGTCACGTGAGCAGGACTTCATGGTGAGTCGTGGGTCTCAGTTCATCGAGGGGACGCGGTGTGAAGCTGGTCATACTATACCACGTGGTGCCATTTCTGCCTGTTTGGGTGGAAAGTGCCAGGTAAAGCAACAAGCAAAATGCGAACTAAGTTTACTTCTTATTTAATACACAGCCTTTTTTAGAGGAGTCATGACATTTCGAGGTCTGTTATTCACCAATAATGGACGTTGTCAATAACAACGAAGACTAACAAATCGCTCCTCTGGGAAACTAATGCGTCTCTCGTATCACACTGCTTACTTATGCATGGAAGCTTATTTCTGCCATGTAATAAAATTATAAAAGGTAATTGTTTTTTTTTTTTTTTTTTTTTTTTTTTTTTTTTTTAATTGTGAGGTTTATATCTCACAGTTCTGACTGAATTCTGAGTGTACTTTTTGCAATTCTGACTTTTTAAGATTTTTACATTCAGCAATTTAGAATTTATTTCTCTGAATTTACTTCCCACAATTTAGAATATATTTCTTTGAATTTTGAATTTTTGACATTCTTTTTTCTTAGATTTTTGAGTTTACATTCAGCCATTTAGAATTTATTGCTCTGAATTATGAATTTACATCTCGCAATTCTGACTTTTTTCTTTGAATTCTGTATTTACTTTCATAAATTTAGAATTTATTTCTCTAAATTTACATCCCGCAAATTAGAATTAATTTCACTTAATTTACATCCCGCAATTTAGAATTTAATTTTATTAATTTGCATCCCACAATTTAGAATTTATTTCTATGAATTTACATCCAGCAATTTAAAATTAATTTCTATGAATTTACATCCCACAATTTACAATTTATTTCTTTGAATTCCGAGTTTACGTCTCACAATTCTGACATTTTTCTTTGAATTCTGAATTTACATCCCACAATTTAGAATTTATTTTTTTGAATACTGAGTTTACGTCTCGCAAATCTAACTTTTTTCTTGAAAGTCTGAATTTACATCCCACAAATTAGAATTTATTTCTATGAATTTACATCCAGCAATTTAGAATTTATTTCTTTAAATTTACATCCTGCAATTTAAAATTTATTTATATGAATTTAAATCCCACAATTTAGAATTTATTTTTATTAATTTACATCCCGCAATTTAGAATTTATTTCTATGAATTTACATCCTGCAATTTAAAATATATTTCTATGAATTTACATCCTGCAATTTTAAATATATTTCTATGAATTTACATCCCACAATTTACAATTTATTTCTTTGAATTCTGAGTTTGTGTCTCACAATTCTGACATTTTCCTTTGAATTCTAAATTTACATCCCGCAATTTAGAATTTATTTCTATGAATTCTGAGTTTGTCTCGCAATTCTGATTTTTTTCTTTGAACTCTGAATTTACATTTAGCAAATTAGAATCTATTTCTATGTATTTACATCCCGCAATTTAGAATTTATTTCTATGAATTTACATTCCACAATTTAGAATTTACTTCTTTGTATTCTAAGTTTACATCTCGCAATTCTGACTTTTTAAGTTTACATCTTTCAATTTAGAATTTATTTATTTGAATTCTGAGTCTACATTTCGCAATTCTGACTTTTTTATCTGAATGCTGAGTTTACATCTTGCAATTCTGATTACATCTAAGAAAATTTTCAGAATTCTTTTATTTTTAGTTTCCACCATTGTATTAAAAAAAAATTGCAACTTTTTTCCCCAATTTGAGTTTATATCTCAATTGCAAGAAAAACTCATAATAAAAATAGAGATAAACTCATAATTTCAAGAATTAAGTTAGATTTGTGAGATATACAAACACAACTGGTACAATCTTGAGTCTTGCGTATGGACTGTAGCCTATTGAAAATTTAGAGGACCTCAGTATTAATAGTACTGTAATGTTGTTGTGGTGTTTGTTATGTTGCCAAGATGACTGCTTTGTATACTGTAACAGATTGTAACATAAACAGATAATATTTTAAAACAGTTTAAACTCAAATAAGTATTTCATGTCCAAAAATCCGTTTTTGTACAATATCCCTTAAAACTTTTTTAAGTCACTTCCTAGACTTTATTTTATTCTATTTTATTTGTTTGGAAGCTTTGAGCTTTTAAAATACTTAATCTCAAATCAATATGTTGTGTCTATTTATTTACAAATGTGGCAAGTAGATGTGTGACAAGTGTATACATCTGTACATCCAGCAGGTTGTTATGTACTAAACTCAAGTATGTATTTGCCCACCTTTTGAGTAAAATTGTGCACAGTATAAATATTTAACACATATAATTTCTCCATACTGTTTACTTCCCGGCTTAGCTGTTTGGCTGTGATGGAGTAATGCATTCTGGGAAGGTGGAGGATGTGTGTGGAGTGTGTGGGGGCAATGGCTCCACCTGTCAGTTCATCTCAAGCACCTATTCAGGCGGAGAAGCCGGAGGTGAGAAGAGGTCATTCTCAGACATATTCATCATTTGTCTAGTTATTTGCTTTGAAATATGAATAATAACATCTTTCTGTCTGTTTCATTTTTTCAAGAGTATGTCACATTCCTCAACCTTCCTCTGAACGCCTCTCAGGTTCATGTGATTAACACAAAGCCGGTTTTTACACATCTTGGTGAGTGCAGCTACGTTCAGCAGAATACAGTTGTCAATCTGTTAGAAGAACCAAATACTAAATACCATGGCTGCATTTATTTGATAAATCGGAAATATTAATAATATTATTACAATTTAAATAACTATTTTTGCTGAATTTTCAGCTTCATTACTCCATTACCTTCAGAAACCATTTTAAAGTAGAGACTCCCATACGTTTTGTTTTTTTGATTAATACAGAGTTCAAAAGAACGTAATTTATTTGAAATAGAAATCTATTCTAACTTTGTAGTTATCTTTACTGTCGCTTTTTATACATTTAATGCATCTTCTGGATTGACTGGCTTTTTTGACATTCATGTGATATCTGAGTACAGTATCTCCTAAGAAATAATCAAGACAATGAAACATCCCTGTTTTTCCTGCAGCGGTGTTATTAAATGATAAATACGTGGTGTCTGGAGATGGAAACCCAGGTCTGAGCATCAAATACCCTTCACCTCTGGAGAAAAGCCCCATAATCTATAACCTGTACCTTACACCTGACCACCTGCCTCAAACTGAAGAGCTCACTATCTCTGGACCAGTCACAGACAAAATCCACATACAGGTCTGCAGCGTCTTTCTTTGTTACTGGAGCTTTGTTATTTGTGACTTCATCGATGTTAATGAAATGTTTATTTGCTTAATTCATATTTTTAGGTGTTTCGGAAATACGGGCAAGAATATGGAGACCTTACCACCCCAAACATCTCATACCAGTACTACTCATCCGAAGCTGTTTCAGTGAAGAGAGCTGCTGAGGGCAGATGGTCCACTGTCATATCTGCATGCTCAGTGACCTGTGGCACAGGTAACACAGAAGCAGTTACATTCTGGATACATAAAACACTACATAAGCTTCATTAACTATTTATCAGTTTGAGTTTGGTTGTTCTCTGATAGGGTTGTGCGATATATATCGTCTGCGATAATATCGTAATTGATGTTTTAACAATGTTTAATTTGACATTTTACAAATTTTACAACAGTTCAAGAGACAAGAATTAAGATACTTACGTTTAGGACACCATATTGCCTGTTTTTGCTCGTTTAAATAATTCGGTTTAATCGCAATGACTCACTTATTAACTGTGACTTACTGGCAGCTACTGGCGGTTTTAATTCCACATTTAAAGTATCTTTTTATTATTTAAAAATCATTTCAAATATCAGTATTTAACGTTTTATGTTTTAAATATCAAAACATTATTTATGCATTTGTAACTGCAGGTTAAATGCATTCATGACCTGCATTAAACAGTGTGTAAATATATCTAAATGCCACTTCAGATGCAGCTTTTGTATTTCCTCTGCATTGCAAAGACGAATTTTGTTGATACTGATTTATTTGCTTGGTAACAGCCCAAATGTAAGAATTTGACTCAAAAGATAATGCACACTTTTAGAAAAAAATGGCTTTTTAAAGGTTAAAATACTCATAAAAGGTAAAAATCAATTTAAACTTTTTGGAAAAGATTAATTTCTATCAGTGTCAATACCAAAAAAATTAGAAGACAGCTGTCAATGATAGTCCTTAAGATACCAGCACATCAACACACTCAGGAAAATATTGTCTAATTATCATTATCAGTAAATCCCAGAAAATATCATAATATTACTTTTTTGTCAATATCGCATACCCCTATTCTCTGGTTGCTCTTTCTATTGTAGGCATCCAGAAAATCAGTCAGCATTGTGTGGATGTGCTCACAAGTGATCGTCTGGAAGATGAGCTCTGCAGTTCATCCCCTCAAACAGCAGATCAGCTGCAGCCCTGCTTCCAGCCCGACTGCCCACCCAGGTGCCTTTCAGAGTCTCAGATTCATAGTTGTGCCTCAGAGGAATCATTGGCCTTTCAAACATGCCAGAACAATTCATAATTTACCAAAAAATCAAATTAATAGCTTTTTTCTTAAGTACAGCCAAATAGGAAACTACTCTGGCCCTGTCCACTTGATCAATGAGACACTTTTATGTTTCAAATGTGTACTTATTGTTGCGTTATTACCCAGTCAACATTTAAATAACATTATGACACTTAAGTGTGGACAACTGCAGGGACTGAATGTGTATTTTAGACAGGAGCTTTGCTTATTATGTATGTGTGTTGTAGCTGGGAGGTCGGTGAGTTTGGAGCCTGCAGCGCCCCCTGTGGTGTGGGAGAGCGAGTGCGCTCTGTCACATGTGTTCAGAAGCAGGGTACGGTGAAGGTAAAGCTGCCTGCATCGGACTGTACGCTTGACTCTAAACCCCAAACCACTGAGAGCTGCAACCCTCAAATTTGTCCTGCCAGGTAACGTGCAAAAGTGTGTGGGAATTAAACGAATTAGCAAGTTAGGCAGGATTACAAAGATTCTAATTTTTAAAGAGATAGTTCACCCAAAAATGAAATTACCCCATGATTTGCTCACCCTCAAACCGTCTTAGGTGAATATGACTGTCTTCTTTCAGACAAAGTTGGAGTTATATTAAAATGTCCTGGCTCTTCCAAGCTTATAAAGGCAGTAAATGGGTGTTAATATTCAATAGTCCAACAGAAGTCCAATAAAGAGCATCCATCCATCATTAAAAGCAGTTTTGTCAGAAAAATGTCCATATTTAATAGGGTCATCGGATGCAAAACTCACTTTTACATGTTGTTTCAACATAAGTGTGTGTTGGCGGTGCGTGTACACAACCACCCCATTATGATAAAAATCCACCCTTATTTTTATTTTTTTTTGTAATCTCTATAAGTAATATCCCCATTTTCAAATCAAGCCATTTTCAGCTTCTTGACGTGTGATGTCACACCAACAACGGCCGCTCCTACGATAGTTGATTGACATGACTGTCTTACCATAGTCCCGCCCTGACTAAGCTGTGAATAGTTCGACTCCAACCGCCATTGAATCTATTCCAGTGCAGGGGAAGACAGGAATGTCTTTGATTGAGCAGTTGAGATGTTCTGTTGTTGGATGTAATAATGATTAGGGTTGGGTATCTGATTCCAGAATCGGATACTTCTTGTGAAACAAAAATTTTGATTCCGCCTATCGATTCCTATGTGCGGTTCTTTCTTTTTTTTTTTTTTCTCATCTGAGGACCCGACCTAGCGATCTGCCAGACCTTGCTCGCTAATCTAAGCGAAAGTATGGCCACACTTGTGATCAGAAGTCAAAGTATATTTGTGATAAGCTAAACATGTTGCAATAGAGGTGTCACCACCAATATGACAAAGCATTTTAATTTAACAGGTCGTTACAGATCGCAAACACGATTCATTTACCAACGTGATTCTATTGCTAAATTACAATGATTCATCTGTTTGATTCCTCAAACTTTCTTCCGTCATACTAGTGTGATTTGAACATTCAGATCTGCTGCCGCTGACCTAAAGAGAGCCACTGTCATGTATATGAATGAAACACAGTCTTTTCAACCACACAGTTCATTATTTCTGTGTTACAAACATTCAATAATCACAGAAGTACTGGGATAAAAGTTCATAGTCCGGAAATGACCTCTGATATGTACGGTAGAGATCAATATAGAGTAAATCATCCTTTTGAAAGTTAATTTGGCATTCCAAATAATCTTAAAGTAGGTGGCGAAAGTGGGCTGTTAATAATGTATTTGTCTTTAATTATTCATTCAAAAACACTAATTCATCCTGTAATGAACCAAGTAAATCTTGAGTGAATCACTGGATCATTCACCTATAAATTAGGCCTACATGTGATTTTGTTTAGTTGTCTAATGTTTTTTTTTTTCTTCAGAATTGTAAGAGAATCAACTTCCATTTAAAACAACAACAACAACAACAATTTATCCAGAATCTATTTTGCAAACAGCTCTTAAGTGATTCTTGTTTTTACGTAGCCTGTTGATTTTTGTTCATGGTATTCAGCTGCAACTAAATGTTTAGCAAAAAAAGAAACAGAAGGAAATGCGCCCGGTGATTTACATAAATGCATCTATGTTCGTGCAAATCATTCATGGTGCAGCTTCACCTACAGCAGAAATGAGTATAAGGGTTTTTATGCATCTTTGCATAAATCACCTTTCTTAGCCTTTGCTACCTAGCAAGTTTCACGGCTAAAGTAAACAGAGCGACTTATCACCCCACAAAAGAGAGGGGCGGGGTGAGCAGAGCTCATTAGCATTCAAAGGAACGTGCAATAGAACAGCTCGTTCTGTACAGAGCTGATTTCGACAAGGTAAAAAGTGTGTTGTTTTACACTACCACTGAGAAATTTGAACCAAAGTATATTATAGACTTCTCATTCTTGTGGAAAATGGGCATTTGATGACCATTTTAAAACTTTATGAACAGTAATCGCTAGCTTCCACTAACTGACATACATTCGCATTCCAGCAAATGACATAGGACATAGGTGTACCAAGTAGAAAGTCATGTACACCTAGGATGACTTGAGGCTGAGTAAATAATGGGGTAATTTTCATTTTTGGGTGAACTATTCCTTTAATGCACTGATGAATCCATCACTATGAGACTGTAAAAATGTACCAAGACAGTATCAGACATCAGTAGTACTAAAAAAACATTGATATTAGGTCAGTTTAGATTTAATGTTCATTCTTGTAGTTGTGTGTGTGTGTATTCATGTGTGTATGTGTGTGTGTGAGGGTTGTAGATGGCAGGTGTCTGAGCCTGGTGAGTGTTCGGCTGTGTGTGGACCTGGAGAGGCTCAGAGAACAGTGTCGTGTGTCCGCTCCCATCACGGATCTGATTCTGAGGTTGACCAAAACTTGTGCTCTGAACCCAAACCCCCAGAACACATTCCCTGTGTGGTGGACGTTTGTCCTGTCGGCTGGGATTCCCAAAGTAAGGTACTGTGTTACAAAATGAGTTCAGCAATTTTATTGACATCAAGCAATGTCACACAAATAAGAATGCTGCTGAACTGAATGTCAGCGCACAATTGGAAGATTACAACATATATTTAATATAACAGGTAATATTGTCGATATTGTAAATTGATAAGTCAATATAAAGTAATTTAGGTTTAAAAATGGGCAGAAAGTTTGCATATTATTCTTTGCCAACTAAAATTGTATCAAAAGAAGCCACAGCATCGTTGCATGTCAACCTGAAAATTCAGCTTTGCATCTCAGAAATAAATTACATTTTTACTATTTTACAACATAAAATGGTTATTTTAAATTGTAAAAATATTTCACAATATTACTGTTTTTACTGTATTTTGATTAAATAAATGCAGCCTTGGTGACCGTGTTTTAATGTTTCGAATGGTAGTATGCTGTATATCGTTCTATAATCCAGTTATATGTGATCTCTTTTAAAATGTCTTCTCAATATCCAGGTGATCCATACAGGCCTGCATGTAATGCCCCGCTCCAGAATGGTTTCGGTTTATGTTTGGAGTCCTGTGATTGGCCAGTGCTCCAAGACCTGTGGGAACGGTAAATGAGAACCGAATGCACATGCATTTACATTCATTTTCTGAGTGCGTGTGCAACATTTTACATGCTTACACTTTCTCACAGGATCTCAACAGGTTTGGTTCTCCTGTGTGGATCACCAGTCACATCTAGAAGTGCCAGAGTTCCTTTGTGATCGTACCAGTAAACCAGAAATGTACACCCAGCCCTGCAGCCTATCAATATGTCCTGTTACGTAAGCATTACTTAAACTCTTTAAACTCGTTTTCGATTTCTAGACATGCTTCTACACATTTACATGATGATGAGCATGGTGTAATTCTTATCAGGTGGCGTTACATACAGGGCCCATGCAGTGTGTCTTGTGGAGGTGGTGTAGCGAAGAGAGTCCTGTACTGTTCCCAGAGGATGGAGGGAGGAGACGGAAACAGGGATCTGGTGGTGGGAGAATCTGCTTGTCAGTCTGTGGCCAGACCTGCAGAGGTAGTGGAGTGTAATACTGAAGCCTGTCCAGCCAGGTAAAGCTGTCAGTCATTTCAGAGTACATTTTAGCCTTCTATCGTGAAAATTTTGTAGTGTCTTTATTATATCTTAGTTCAGAATAAGTCACAGTGTTGCACACATTTAACTAGGCTGCTTGGAAGGCTGAAAATATGATCCAATTACTCACCGTTACACTTGGGTAGGGTTACGATGATAAATCAATGCATCGTGATTCGAGGATCATTTTTGAGATTTTCCAAATGCATCGCAATTCTCTCTGGAATCGATTCTGGGCTTATTTTAACAGCAGGTGGCGCTGTAATCTAGTTTTTAAAGGAGAAGTTCACCTCCAAAACAAAGATTCACATATAATGTACTCACCCCCTTGTCATCCAAGATGTTAATGTCTTTCTTTTTTCAGTCGTAAAAAATTATGGTTTTGAGGAAAACATTTCAGCATTTTTCTCCATATAATGGACTGATATGGTGCCCCGACTTTGAACTTCCAAAATGCAGTTTAAATGAGCCTTCAAACGATCCCATATTTGATTGTAAACGATCCCAGCCAAAAAAGATGAGTCTCATCTACTGAAACAATCTGTTATTTTCATAAAAATAATGCAGTTTATATCCTTTTTAATGTCAAATGCTCGTCTTGTCTTACTCTGCCTGGACTGTTTTTGTTCCGGTTCATGACAGTTAGGGTATGACGGAAAACTCCCATCTCATGTTCTCCCTCAACTTCGAAAATGTCCTATATCACTGTTTTACCTTTTTTGTTAAGCATGTTTAATCTTCTTTGCATGTTCACTTTGCAAAGACTGTGTCGGTACTTCTGCAGCAGTGTAGGATGATTTTGAAATAATTGTTGAAGTTGAGGGAGAAAATATGATTGGAGTTTTTTTGACATACCCTAACTGTCTTGAGCCAGAATACACAGAGTTCAGGGAGAGCAAGACAAGACGAGAGTTTGAGATTAAAAAGTATTCAAAATTTTTAAAATGAAAATAATAGATCGTTTCACTAGATAAGAACCTTCTTCCTTGGCTGGGAACATTTACAACCACATTTGGGATCGTTTGAAGCCGCATTTAAACTGCATTTTGGAAGTTCAAACTCGGGGGACCATATCAGTCCATTGTATGGAGAAAAATCCTGAAATGTTTTCCTCAAAAAAACATAATTTCTTTACGACTATAGAAAGAAAGACACAAGCATCTTGGATGACAATGTACTCACCGTACATTATGTGAATGTAGGACTTCTCCTTTAAATACACACTCAAATGCTTACTGAAGAGTATCACTTAATTCATGTAATTGCACCTCGACTCAGAATGCTTTAATGACACAAGATTAATGTAAAATGTGATAAAAAATAAAATAAAATAAAAAATGTGTGTAAGGAATTGGAAGCAAGTAGAGTACGGCTGTTTGTAAAGCATGTAGTGCCATCTGCTGTTAAAAACTAAGCTCAGAATCGATTCAAGACAGAATCACGATGCATTTGGAAAATATCAGAATTTTTGCAGAATCATTTCTCGATTCATGATGCATCGATTTATCATCACGACCCTACTTGGAAGAATTTGTAATAGAGTGCAACTAACCATAAACTACACAACAATAATCGTGCATACAGTAATTTTCAAAATATCCTTTTTTTTTATTTAGAGCTCCACTGAATTACGTTCACTATCCACCTTTTCTTGCCGTAAGAGTTTGCGCATCCATTTGTACATTTTATGGGTCTAGCTTCCGGGCTCATCCGCGTCCAGCTTTAGCTGCTCAAAACAGCTTGTTTTGCTGCTTGATATTGCAAATTAGTGTCTTACCGTATTATTTTAATGTATTATCTTAATTATGAACACACTGGTTTGTAGTGCAAACAGTTTTACCGTTTACTGCACGTTGTTATTCTTCTCGTTATTTCCTTACAGTGGCAAATGAACCGGAAGTCTCGTCCATAAGCTTACTTCCGTGTTGAAAAACAAGGTGGATAGAGACTTTTGTTATTTCTTAGGATTTTTGTTGTTGTTAATTTCTATGACTTTTCCGAGCTTAAATAAGATTTTCACTGCATTTTTCTTATTTTAAATAATTTGAAGTCATCTTAAAGTCCCATGAAAGTGTGGTTGAGAACCACTAGTAAAATTCAGTGTTTAGGAAGTTGTTTAATGTCCCGTTTTGTTCATTTATGACAATTTTGTACAGTAAAGCTATTTACTATTATGTTTGGCCCAGTGTTATTTTTAATATAATGTGAATACTGTTATAGTTTTTGTTACTATTTTTAGATTTTTTTCGCTTTAGTTTTCATTTTAATTGTACTTAAAAGTAGTTTTACTACTTAGTAATTTTATTGCTATTGTCATTTTTCTTAGTTTTTTTTTTTTTAATATGTCTGTATAGTTTTTATTAAGTTCTAGTTATTTCAGTACCTTAATTCAAACCAAACGAAAATGAGAAATGAAAGTAGAAACTAGCTGAAATAAAATAAGCCTAATGTTTATTTTAAGTAATTATTATTATTATTATTATTATTATTTAACATTTTAGTTTTAGTTAACAATAATACCCAAAAGCATCATTAGCCAACTATGGTCGCAAGTTCCATCGTTACCAACATAGTTCAACGATTCGGTGTTTCCCGAAACCATAGTTCAAACGAACATTCGCAAACAGCCTCACAAACTTACGTGGTTGGAACTACAGCTCTCGACCTGTGGTTAGAAGCATAGTTCCTTGTTAGTAAGACATATGGGCTCAATAGATTATGCTCTTGGGCACAATAAGCAAGCTAACATGCAGTACAATCTACATCTTTCTCTCGATCTAATTATAAATGCATTTTAATCTATGTATTTTCAAGCTTGCTCTGTAAGCTCAGTTTTTGAATAGTGCACATGCACATAAATGAAGGACACCCCAGAGTATGACGTAAGAGAACCCGTGATGAATCAAACATCAAATAAAGCGAAATGACAGGGAACAAAAAATAGTAAATTAGTCATCAGGTGCCATGTTCAATATAGTTGCATTTTAGAGATCTCTAATAAGTTAAATAACATAAGTGACGTCACAACGGCCCTACATTGTTGAACTAATGTGGTTCAAACAACGGAGATGCGACCGTGTTCTGGAAACCGTCGTGACTAGCTAGTTTGTTTCCACAACAATGCATCGTACTATGGAGGTTAATCAGCGAGTTACGTCGTTGTATGAGAAACGCACCCCTGGTTGGGTCACCACTTAATGTCCAATGCCACTTTAAAGGGATAGTTCACCTAAAAATGAAAATTCTGTCATTAATTACTCACCCTCATGTTGCTCCAAACCCATAGGACTTTCGTACATTTTCCGAACACAAATTAAGATATTTTGATGAAATCTGAGACCTTTTTGACCCTGCATAGACAGCAACGCAACTACACGTTGTGATACTTTTGTGAACAGTGCGGAGACTGACGCAGAAGAGAAGTTGTTGTTGAATAAAGTTATTTTAGTTTTCTTTGCACAAAAAAGTATTCTCGTACCTTCATAAAATTATGGTTGATCCACTGATGTTACATGGACTATTTTAATGATGTCCTTACTACCTTTCTGGGCCTTGAATGTGTCAGTTGCGTTGCTGTCTATGCAGGGTTAGAAAGCTCTCGGATTTCATCAAAAATATCTTAATTTGTGTTCTGGAGAATGTCTTATGAATGAATGTCTTACAGGTTTGGAATGACATGAGGGTGAGTAATGACAGAATTTTCATTTCTGGGTGAACTATCCCTTTAATGCATATTGTCTTGAACCAAAACCAATTGATTTATATTGTAACATGTTATATTACATTATTAGAGTAAGGGTGTCTAAACTGATGAAATGATTGTGTAGGTGGCAGGCTGGAGAGCTGGGCGACTGTTCGGTGTCATGCGGGATGGGTGTAACTGTGAGGAGTGTGCAGTGTGTTCAGTATGAGGGAGGTATAGAGAGGGTCGTGGAGGAGGACAGGTGTGACCCAGTAAACAAGCCTCCCATCACAGCACCATGTTTCACACACGTGTGTTCTTTCCACTGGGACGTGCATGAGTGGAGTGAGGTAATGTGCCAACACATCCATGATCCAAACTACATATGCTAACAACATATCCCAAACAACCATTTTATGGGTATATATTCCAGGAAGTCAATACTTTTCCATTCCTCATTGTCTCTATGTTCTCTAACATAGTGTTCAGTCTCATGTGGTGATGGGATCCAGTCTCGGACTGTGTCCTGCATGGGCCCGTCCAGCCCTCTTCCTGTCAGTCCCTTTCTTTGCCTCCACTTACCAAAACCCATCACCATCCAGGCCTGCTATAGTCCTGACTGTTCCTCAGCTCAGACCTCCACACCAGAGCCCAAGAGCACTCACATCCAGTCAGAGCCCCGGAGGGGAGAGGGAACACAGAGGACCACACCAGCTCCAGCTCCAGCTGTCAGAATGAAGATGTGGAAGAGTTTCTCAGCCATTGCGCCTACAGCAGATGTGATAAAAAGCACCATTAGTACTACGACAAAAGAACCACCACAGACCAGTTAGGTGGCAAGTGTCTGCTAGCTCCATATAAGACTGTCAGCCTTAATAACATTTTTTGAGAGGGCATATTCTACAATTTTGTAGCATTTTATTCTGAAATCCCTTTAATCTGGAAAGTGTTACGTGTAAAAAAATGTCAGCATAATTTATATATTTTACGAAAGTTTATATATTTTAGTAAAGATATTATTATTATTATTATTAACATTATGAAGAACCAAACTGAAAAGTATCATACAAAATGTTATTTATATACATATAAATATAAATATATAGTTATAATTCTAAATATATAGATACGAATCTGATACAGATACATATAGAACCAGTGTTTTTATGTTTTATTTCAGTTTTAAGATTTTAAATAATATTTCTAATGGTTTTAGTCTTGGTTAACTGTATTAACCCAGGTTAAAATTGTGAATATACAGTTGAGGTCAAAAGTTTACATCCCCCTCATACCAAAATAAGAGGGATCATACAAAATGCATTTTATTTTTTATTTAGTACTGACCTGAATAAGATATTTCACATAAAAGATGTTTCTATATAGTTCACAAGAGAAAATAGTATATAAATATAAAAATATAAATTATAAAATATAAAATATAAAAAAAATATAAAAATTACCCCATTCAAAAGTTTACATCCCCTTGATTCTTAATACTCTGTTGTTACTTGAATGATCCACAGCTGTTTTTTTTTTTTTTTGTTTGTTTGTTTAGTGATAGTAGTTCATTTTTGTTATTTTGCCTAAATATAATATTTTTTCATTTAGTACTGCCCTTCAGAGTCTATAGAAGATATTTACATGTTTCCCAGAAGACAAAATAAGCTAAATTTACCCTGATTTTTAAATTCCAAAAGTTTTTACCCCCTGGCTCTTAATACATTGTGTTTCCTTCTGGAGCATCAGTGAATGTTTAAATCTTATGTAACAGTTGCATATGAGGCTCATATCTCATAATTGCGAGTTTATATCTCGCAATTGCATGTAATGAAGTCAGAATTAATATAAACTCACAATTCTGAGTAAAAATGTCACAAGTTGCAATTTAAAAAAAAGGTTGCAATTAAGAGATATAGACTTGCAATTCTGAGAAAAAAGAATTGTGAGTTTATATCATAATTCTGACTTTATTTCTCAAGATTACGACTTTATTTTTCAGAATTGTTTTTGTCTCGCAATTGTGACTTTTTTTTTCCTATCTAGTTTCTATCACAATTCTGAGAAAAAAAAGTCAGAACTGCTAGTTTGTATCACAAAATTTAGAGAATAAAAGAACTGCAAGATAAAAAAGAAAGAAACTCACAATTGCACCAAAAAAAATGTGAGATAAAAATTGTGAGATAAAAAGTCGCATTTACCTTTTTTAATTTAGTGGCAGAAACAGTCTTCCAAATATATTTATATATTTTCTTACAGTTACCATCATTTATATTATATATAACTTCTATAAACATAGTATTTCATTTCTATTCTATGACTAGATGGATGAATAAAGGGATAAATGGAAAAAAGCTGTGAGGAATAAGTAATCCACTCTGGTTTCAGGTATCTGTGGGCAACTCCTGCTTCAAGACTCAGGAACTATTGATCTGCGTAACGTGACTCAGATGAGGTGTATATTTGCTATCGGTCGACCTCTTGATGAGGTTATTCAGATCAAAATCATATCCAGCACTCTTAAATGCCAGCAGAGTAAGTACTAAGCTTACATTTCTGACAGACAGGAATCTGATGCAGTACTAACATGGTGAATTGTGTGTAATCTTCAGAGGAGAACATCGCCTTGTACGACAGACGCATCCTGATGCGTCTCTGTGAGAGGATGACGGGTAAAACACTAAAATCTCGATCAAATGTCCTACTGGTGCGTCAGAGCCTCCTGACCCCCGGCAACGGAGTGCTGCTGTTTTATCAGAGCACGAAGAACAAAAAAAGCCATCATGGAGGTGTGTTATGACAAACACGGCATTAAACATACCCCCTTTTAAAGAGGTCATCGGATGCAAAATTCACTTTTACATGTTTGAACAGAAATGTGTGATGGCAGTGTGTGTACACATCCACCCTATAATAATAAAAATACACCCAGTGGATTTTAAATGCCTATAAAGGCCATTCTCTGATTCTTGGTTGTGTGATGTCACACAGACCAAGGCCCTTCCCATGATTGTTGATTGACACTGGCGTTTTACCTTAGACCCGCCCTGAGTGAACTGTAAACAGTCTGGCATTGTTTTGATGCTGGAGGAGACAAGAATGGCTCCTAAGCGACTGAGGTGTTCTATTGTTCAATGTAATAATGAACATAGCAGTCGTTTTTGAAGGGAATGCGCCTCCCAATCTACATAAATGCATCTATGTTCTCATGAATCATTCATGATCCAGCTTCACCTACAAGAAACAACTATAGAAGTAGTTATTATAAGGGTTTTTATTAATCTTTGCAAATTGCCTTTTCCTAATAATGTGCTAGTTAGCAAGTTCTGCGGCTAAAGTTTATAGCCTCAAAGTACGACTCGTCACCCCACAGAAGAGGGCTGAGCAGAGCTCATTAGCATTTAAAGAGACATGCACTGAAACAGGTTGCTGTGAAAAGAGCTGTTTTTGACAAGATAAAAAGGGTGTTGTTTTACACTACCACTGAGAATTTTTAACCAAAGTAGGTTATAGACTTTTCATTAAAACCCTAAAGAATCATATCAACTTGTGGAAAATTGGCATCCGATGACCTCTATATTGCATACTTCATCCAGGGTAATATAGATTGTATTGTAAAGGGATAGTTCATCCAAAAATCTATAAATTGTATAATTTACTCACCTTTATGTCATACCAAACCTGACTTTCTTTCCTGTGTGGCACACAAATGCAGTACACTTTTATATATAGAAAGTAATACTTTTATTCAGCAAGGACTCATTAAACCAATTAAAATTGACAGTAAAAATCTATGAATGGTTGTTTTCAAAATTGATAATGATAAGAAATGAGCAGCAGATCAGCATATTAGAATGATTTCTGAAGGATCATGTGACACTGAAGACTGGAGTAATGATGCTGAAAATTCAGCTTTACATCACATGAATTTAATTACATTTTAAAATATATTAAAGGAGAAGTCCACTTCCAAAACAACAATTTACAAATAATTTACTCACCCCCTTGTCATCCACGATATTCATGTCTTTCTTTCTTCAGTTGTAAAGACATTGTTTTTTGAGGAAAACTTTTTAGCATTTTTCTCCATATAATGGACCGATATGGTGCCCCTTTTTTGAACTTCCAAAATGCAGTTTAAATGCGGCTTCAAACAATCCCAGCTGAGAAAGAAGGGTCTTATCTAGCAAAACGATCAGTTATTTTAATAATAATTTATATTTATATAATGCCAAACGTGTATCTTGTCTTGCTGCCTGGACTGTTTTTGTTCCGGTTCATGACAGTTAGGGTATGTCAAAAAACTCCCATCTCATGTTCTCCCTCAACTTCAAAATCGTCCTATATCGCTGTTTTACCTTTTGTTAAGGGTGTTTGATCTTCTTTGCATGTTCACTTTGCCAAGACTGTGTCAGTACTTCTGCAGCAATGTAGGATGATTTTGAAATGATTTTTGAAGTTGAGGGAGAAAATACGGTCAGAGTTTTTTGACATACCCTAACTGTCTTAAACCACGACAGAAGAAAGAAAGACATGAACATCTTAGATGACAAGGGGGTGAGTACATTATCTGTAAATTTTTGTTTTGGAAGTGGACTTCTCCTTTAAATTAGAAATCAGTTATTTTGAATTATAATAATATTTCGCAATATTACTGTTTTTACTGTATTTTTGATCAAATAAATGCAGCCTTGGTGAGCAGAAGACTTTCTAAAATCGACCGATAGTTTATCTGGTAGAATCTTCAAGTTGCTCTTTTATATAAAACAAAAGTTCTTCAACAGAACAAAGAAAGTCATATGGGTTTGACAAGACCCATAGGTGAGCAAATGATGACAAGGGTTTTCATTATAGGGTGCAGTTAGCCAAAGTGAAATAATCATCTAAAAGTATGTAACACAGCATATATCTTTCTCCAAGAATGTGACGTTCAGCTGTTCTCTCCTTCTGGAGTCATTGAGAATCCAATCAAGAGCGCAGCCGCCTCCAACACTCAGAACTGTCGCGTGTTCATCGATGCTCCACCTGCTTTCAGGATTCAGATCAGAGCGCTTTCTGTGCTCAACAACACTGATACAAACTTCACATACATACTGGTAAGTCACTATTCATCCTTTATATAAACAAACACTATCGTTCAAAAGTTTGGGGTCAGTAAGATGATTTTCTGAGAGTCATTTGCATTAGGTAGAAATTCAGCAAGCATCTAGTAAAAATAAGCAATTGTGCAAGTGCTAAATTTGGTACACATTGTGGTTGTAAATGATGCCCCATGGGTTAAACATAAACACATGTTTATGTTGTGAATCTCTAATGTTTTCTTTCCCCTACCCAGATTCGGGATGTGGATGCCTTGAAGACGACCATTTTCAGAGGGTCTCAGCTCTTCCTCTGGAGCTCCTCAGGAAACAGGGCTGAAGTGGAATTCCATGGGGAGTATCAGCAAATCAAAGGCATGTTCAGGGCTGAGTATTCATACATAAACCCTTCTGAAGAACAACCAGTGTAGTCTGTAAAAGAGCTTCGAGTCCACAAAGAGCCATGGAGCATTTAAAAATCATCCTAGGTATAATTTAGCCAGTTTAGCACGACAGAATCACAACTGAAGATAGGTTTTATTAACTTTATATCAAATATATCATATAATCATATATTTTTGTTCATATAGTTCATAAATCATACAATTTGCTGTTTATATATAAGTGCTTCTGTATATTTATTGTAATGAATATAAGTTAATCTATGTAAACTGACAATAATGTGTGTCAAGTCTACTGCTAAGCTATCAGCACAAAATAAATAACAATCATAATTTGTTTTCTTATATTTTACAGAGTGATTTAGAAAAAGTCAGTATGGCTCTGAGTTTAACATAACAGTCCTATTTACCATTTGTGAAAC
Organism: Labeo rohita; assembly: GCF_022985175.1. Classification (NCBI taxonomy): domain Eukaryota; kingdom Metazoa; phylum Chordata; class Actinopteri; order Cypriniformes; family Cyprinidae; genus Labeo; species Labeo rohita. The sequence goes on along the minus strand of NC_066876.1, from coordinate 8,263,963 downwards.
TCAAATAAGTATACTTCATTTTTACGCATACGTTATCGACAGACTTTCAAACTCTGTATGCATAGCATATCCGTAAAAAACTGAAGTACACTTTGGGTTTAACATGATATGGCACCGAGTAATATCAAGAGCCTTCTCACACTTACCATTTGTACAGTTGAAACTAAGAACAGAATGAGTGTTTCTGCCTGTCCTAGTTTATGTCTGTAGCAGCCTCTTAGCCCATAGTCACTTTCCTGAAAGGTGAAGTGTGTAATTTTTGTGCCACTAAATCCAGTGTGAAAATAATGACTGTTTTTAAACTGGTTTTCTGTTGTTCAGTGGTTGGAAATAGTCCAGGCATAAACTTGCGCTATTGAGTCACTGTGTCAGGCTTGTCAGGTTGCTCAAACAAACAAATAGGTTTTAAAAGCACCACATAGTCACAATGTTTACACTTTGCAAGGGAATCAACCTAAGAATGGTGTTGAGGTCAAAAGTCTGCATCCCCCTTTCAGAATCATTAAAAATGTTAATTATTTTACCAAAATTAGAGGGATCACACAAAATGCATGTTATTGTTTATTTAGTACTGACCTGAATAAAAAGGTTTCACATAATAGATGTTTACATATAGTCCACAAGAGAAAATAATAGTTGAATTTATAAAATTCCCACAAAAAGGTCCCACAAATTCTTTGGTTTTCCAGCATTTTTGTGTATTTGAACGCTTTCCAATAATGACTGTATGATTTTGAGATGCATCTTTTCACACTGAGGACAACTGAGGGACTCATATGCAACTATTACAGAAAGTTCAAATGCTCACTGATGCTTCAGAAGGGAAAACCATGTGTTAAGAGCTGGGGGTGAAAACTTTTGAACAGAATGGAGAAGGGAATTTTTCTTATTTTGACCAAATATCATATTTTTTTTTTCATTTAGTACTGCCCTTCAGAGGCTACAGAAGACAGTCACATGTTTCCCAAAATACAAAATAAGTTAAATATACCCTAATATTCAAATTCCAAAACTTTTCATCCCCAGCTCTTAATGCATTGTGTTTCATTCTGGAGCATCAGTGAGTGTTTGAACCTTCTGTAATAGTTGCATATGAGTCCCACAGTTGTCTTCAGTGTGCAAAGATGGATCTCAACATCATACAGTCATTACTGAAAATGGTTCAAATACACAAAAATGCTGGAAAACCAAAGAATTTGTGGGACCTGAAGGATTTTTCTGAAGAACAGCAGGCAGTTTAACTGTTCAGGACAAACAAGGGACTCGCAGGAGAAAACACAGCTGTGGGTCATTCAGGTAACAACACAGTATTAAGAATCAAGCCTATGTAAACTTTTGAACCGGGTCATTTTTTATAAATTCAACAATTATTTTCTCTTGTGGACTATATGTAAACATTTTTTATGTGAAATATCTTATTCAGGTCAGTACTAAATTAAACAATAACATGCATTTTGTATGATCCCTCTTATTTTGGTAAAATAATTAATATTTTTAATAATTCTAAAAAGGAGGATATAAACTTTTGAACTCAACTGTAGTCTCTGCACAATGAAAGAAAAAAAAGAAAAAAAAAAAAAAAAAAAAAAAAAAAAAATCACACGTCAGCGTTAAGATATGGAATACCGATAGAAAACCAATATGTCAGGATAATGACACACAAAGTGGTAAAAGCCTCCAGTCTGAAAGGATTTCAGGGCTTCTGTGAGAGTTTCTTTTGCTATTCATGAGGTTTCATCACTCATTGGGTCTTAGACACCTGCTCCAGGAGAGTCTTCATGTCCAGAAGCGAGTTCTCTAAAAACTGTGACAGTTTTGTGGCGTTTGTTTCTTCGCAGCTATTGAAGGCGGTCACAGCAAAGTTGATATGGTCATCCATGGGGTTGTAGCAGACACCGTAACCATCAGGAACCATGGGTCCGAAACACATAACACAGTCTGTCTTTGATCCAACCTGAAAACAAAGAGCTTACATAAAAGTGCTGCATTTTTATCTTCCATGTCAGTCTTAGATGCACGTTCACAAGAGTACATGACACATGCATGAGCATTCCTCTGCTTGTAAGTTTTGTTGTCTTTGAAAAATATTCTCATAGGTTCTTAAAATTAGGGTTGAACCACTGATGTCACATGGACTATTTTATCGATGTCCTTTTACCTTTCTGGGCCTTGAACATGTCGGTTGCACTGCTGTTTATGTATTTGTAGTGTAAAGTATATCAAAGGGCAGTATGACTTGGAAAGTATTACATGTCAGTGAGACACTCAAGATCAATCGTAACCACCAGGACAAACCTCATTATCAACGCCTAATTAGGATAGATGTACTAGAAGGTACTATTATTTGTTTGTATCTTGATTTTGAGATTCTAGCAAACATTGTGCTGTTATTGGCTGAGGGTTAGCTGTTATGCTAGTGCACAATAACCTTTCTGAAGGATCTCAATGTTATGAGCAGCTTAAGTCTATTTGTAGCAAGGTCCCTTATCTCATCACTTCAGCCTAAACCGTTTGAGCATTTGTTTGGTGAACCTGACACAATGCAAAGCAGGCCAACTATGCAAACCCACAAGATGTAAGAAAGCACTACAACTCATTTCACATGCAGAGAGCCTAGCTAATAATAACAGAGGTCATTTACATGTAGACGTCTTACAGGTACAGTAGCGAAAATGCAAAACAGGTTTATTGTGCTCTTTTACAAAGTTTTTATTTTGTTTTGGGGTGTACTATAAAATGCTTTCATGCTTAACATAATTTACATTACAGTACATCTCTCCCAGCCTGGCACATAAGGCTTGATTAGTTCCGGGTTTAATGATGGCCCGCCTTATATATAAAAACAAAATGTGTTGTGATTGGTTAGCTGTCCCACTGCATTGCAACTGGCGAACAGCTTAGACAGTGTTTCAGTACTGCCACGCCTCTTGTCAAAGAAGCTAGTTCCGTGTACAACTGTTAGCGCAAGCTAGATTAAAGTGATTGTTACGTTTTAAATATGGATATTTTTCTTACAAAAACGCATTGATGCGCTACAGGAGGCCTTTATTAACAACCCGGAGGGCTTGGGAGGGCCAGGTTAAATATTAATATAACTCCGATTGCATTTGTCTGAAAGAAGGAAGTCATAGCTTAACATTATCAAAGAATATAAATCTCTTACCACACACTGCACACGTCTGCGGCGTGTTACGGCTCCAATGCGGCAACCGGAGTAGATTGCGGCTTCGGCACGTGTTTCGACCCCCTGTACTGCACATATCTGCGGTGCGTTACAGCTCTGAAGCGGCCACTCTAGTCAATGCTTGTGTTTATACCTGCCACGCTGCGGCTCGTTTAAGCGGTTCTCTGCGCTGCATCGCTAAAGTTAGGCTAATCCCCCACCTCCTCCCTACCCTCCCTCCAACAATGTGAATTTCTGTGGGCGGGATTTATTTTAATGATATTCTAATGGGCCATGTTGTGACATCATTGTATGCGGAAAACAAACGCTGTAGTCCAAAGGAGCCGTTCGTTGTAGTTCTTGAAAAGGGATTTTTTAAAAACAAAAATATATTCTTTTGGAGTGGACTTTGAGATTTGTAACTTTGTAGACCTTTTTTATGCCTAAAGATACACACCACACACCACACATAACCCAGTCTGTTATGATTGGTCTACTGCGTGCAACGCCCATCACCATTACGTTAAACACCAAAACAGCCATGGTATATGTGTTAGCCCAATGCAGAAATAAATTGATAAAGCACTGTAGTTTGTACACCAACATATTGCTCTATTCGTTATCAGAACTCCAAGTAATAACAACGACAAACATTCATTACTCATCGACACATTTCTAGACAATTGCGAGCGAATGGATATTGCTGTTAGCCGGTTAGCCAGAGACCTACAAGCTGCGCGGAGCGAACACAACACACAACTAAATACATATTTTGCATGCTACAGAGTACATGAGAGCAACAATTTTTAAAAGATTACTCCACTTTCAGAATAAAAAATTGCTGATAATTAACTCACCCCCATGTCATCCAAGATATTCATGTTTTTGAGGAAAACATACAAGGATTTTTCTCCATAGAACTTAAAAAAGTTAAAAAAGTAGTTTCAATGCAGCTTCAAAGGGCTCTAAACAATGCCAGCTGAGAAATAAGGGTCTTATCTAGCAAAACAATTGGTCATTTTCTTAAAAAAATATTAATACACTCTTTAACCACAAATGCTCATCTTGTCTAGCTCTGCAATTCGCATGCATACTCTGTGTACTCCTGTTCAAGACAGTTAGGGTATGTCAAAAAACTCCCATCTCATTTTCTCCTCCAACTTTAAAATCGCACTACATCGCTGTTTTAACTTTTTTTGTAAAGGGTGTTTGACCCTCGTTGCATGTTCACTTTGTAAACACTGGGTCGGTACTTCTGCAGCAATGTAGGATGATTCTGAAGTTGAAGAAGAAAATGAGATGGGAGTTTTTTGACATACCGTAACTGTCCCCTAACAGATTTAACCTCACAGTGCAGAGCACAGCATCTTCTCCACATGATGCCACCCACAGGAATCCACTATGGTGTTTGATTTTTCAAGTTATCCCGGGTCTGTGCGCGAAACAAGTGGGCGGGCAATATGCTAATGTTTCAAGCTGACATCAACATGAAACAGCTTGGGATTCGTTTTAAAAACAACTTGTTTAAATGATTCCGAAACGACACTTTCTTCTGGGAGGCAATACCTTTATACATGGTGCACTTTCAGATTTAAAACTTTGCAGGATGTTTAGAGCTGTTTTACACACTGCATGAAAGGTAATTTTCAAAAATCCATAATAGGGGCACTTTGACTGGTGGACATGGCCTTGTAAAACTGTTTTTGGAGAAAGCAACCTTAACTATTGATGTAAGTGATCTTATGGTTACTTCATGATGTTTTTTTTTGTCATTTTTGAGCTTGACAAACCCAGTGCCCACTCACTTTCATTATATTCATTATTATTTAAAAAGCAGAAGAAAGTCCAATATAAGATGGCATTAGAGTGAATCAATACCAGCTAATTTCCAAGAATTACCATGTTCTGTTTATATTTATTAAGCGCCCAGAAGGAAGCAGCAACCGTATTTAAATATGGTGTGTTCGTGGCCTTAAGAAGCCATCGAGAACCGAGTTTACAAACCTGACTTGTGTAGAGATTAAAATGTGAAGCCACAGCGAACGAGGTGTCCATGAAGATCTCAGGTAAAGAAGTCAGATCCTCAATGGCTATCATCTTTAGCCCCAGCATGTGCCTCTCTACACCTTGTCCATGGATGGCCTGATTACAAGGAAACAAAAACTAAGATCAGGAGGAGGCAAAAAGACACAGGATCCATAAAATAAAGGGGACATCGGATGAAAAATTCACTTTTACATGGTGTATGCATATGAGTGTGTCTTAGCAGTGTGGACACAACCACCCTACAATGATAAAAATCCAGTCACTTATTTTTTTAATCCCCAAAAAAACTAAACGGTCTCAATTATCAAGCCGTTTTGATTTTTTGAGCAGTATGACGTCACACTGCACAAGCCCCGCCCATGACTGCTGAAAGGGGTGGAGTGAGCAGTAGCTCATTATCATTTAAAGAGACATGCACTGAAATGAGTTGCTGTGAACAGAGCTGTTTTTGACAAGGTAAAAAGGGTGTTTTATTACACAACCATTGAGGAATCAATTTTTCAGACATTTCATGAACACCCTAAAGAATCGTACCAATTTGTGAAAAATAGGCATCCGATGTCCCCTTTAAAATTAAAGTTCACTTTCAGAACAAAAATTTACATATAATTTACTCCCCCCCTTGTCATCCAAGATGTTCATGTCTTTCTTTGTGGAGTTGTAAAGAAATTATGTTTTTTTAAGGAACATTTCAGGATTTGTCTCCATATAATGGATATGTATGGTGCCCCCGAGTTTGAACATCTAAAATGCTGTTTAAATGCAGATTCAAAGGGCTCTGAGTGATTCCAGCCTCAGTTATTTAAAAAAAAAAAAAAAAAAAAAAAAGACAATTTATATACTTTTTAAATGCAAACGCTCCTCTTGAGCACTATTTGGACAGGACTAGTTTTACAGGTGGTTGTTACAGAAATTTGTGTTTCAAAGATTTTAATCCTGTCCGCATCTGCCACGTCTGTGTTTTTCTCACACAACCTCTGTAATAATTCCAGAGGAAACTACCTACTGTTTTTCGGCAAACTCAGTGACCCTCTGAGAAAACTAATCCCGTCCGAATGCGAATGTCTGTGATTGCAGATGATATTTTTTTCACAACACGTTTCCTTTTGCGTTTTGGCCAACGTGAATTACCATAGATACTCTTAACGTGTGCATTTTTGATATGTTTGCCTCCCAGCAAAGAAATAAAAAATAACAATAATAAAATCAAGAGCCAGATCACATTAACTACTGTAATATCAGCGTCAGGTAAAATCACTCACATTCATTTCTGCACTCATTAATGTTACATAATGTTTTAATTACATATGTACATTTATGAATATTATAAATTAAACATTGTTTTACTACAAATAAATAAAAATAAATAAAATAGTTAAACTAAAGTAACCACACATTAACCACTTTTTTGCTATACTAGCCATACAGATTCACCATGGTATTTGTAGTAAAACTGTGTTTATACTATGTGTAATCAATCTGACTATACGCAATGCACGTTAGTCCCGTCAGAATTGATGCAAGACAAATCGCAGACATCAGGTGATAAGAATCAAAACTCTTTGGTAGGACTTTGGTCTAGCTCTGTGTGAACTGTGTGTATTCCTGTTTATGCCAGTTAAGGAATGTCGAAAAACTCCCATCTCTTTTCATCTCCAACTTCAAAATCTCCCTACACTGCTGTTTTACCTTTTTTTGTAAAGGGTATTTGATCTTCTTTGCATGTTCACTTTGTAAACACAGTCAGTATTTCTGCAGCGATGTAGGACGATTTTGAAGTTGGAGGAGAAATTAAGATTGTAGTTTTTTGACATACCCTAACTGTCATAAACAAGATGACTGTTTGCAGTTATAAAGTACAAAATGTTTGTTTTTTTAGAAAATAACCGATTATTTTGCTAGATAAGACCATTCTTCCCCAGCTGGGGTCATTTAGAGCTCTTTGAAGCCGCAGTTAAACTGCATCTTACAATCGTAAGTTGGAAGTTCAAACTCAGGGGCACCATACATATCCATTATTTGGAGAGAAATCCTGAAATGTTTTCCTCAAAAAACAACTGAAGAAAGAATGACATAAACATCTTGGATGACAAGGGGGTGAGTACATTATCTGTAAATATTTGTTCTGGAAGTGAACTACTCTTGACAATAGGACAATATTTGGCTGAGATACAACTATTTGAATAAATGGAATTTGATGGTGCAAAAAAATCTAAATACTGAGAAAATCACCTTTAAAGTTTCCAAATGAAGTTCTTAGCAATGTATATTAGTAATCAAAAATTAAGTTTTGATATATTTACAGTAGGAATTTTACTAAATATCTCCATGGAACATGATCATTTATGCCATGTTTTTTGGCATAAAAAAAAAATCAATAATTTTGACCCATACAATGTATTTTTGGCTATTGCTACAAATACACCCCAGCAACTTAAGACTGGTTTTGTGGTCCAGGGTCACATTTAATGCTCACCATGTGTGTGTGCTCTCTGTGGACTTTGGTGGCCTTTTCGAGAAGTGCTGCTTTCTCACTATTCTGTAAATGTGAAATTAAAACAATTTGGGAATAAATAACATGGAAAATTCACAAAACTTACTCAAACAGGTTTGCTTAACTAAAATTATAAACTTGTACTTGTTTTGATGGATCATCCATGGCTTGTGTGAACTGGAGCGATTCTGTGGTGGTGGATCGAATGGCTTCAGTTCTGCCCAGTTTAAACATGCGTAAAGAGGCGCTTTCGTAGGTCGGACAGCACGTCTGATACATCCTAAAACCGGAACAAGACCAATCGTAAGTGGACTGGGATGGTTATAGATACATATAAGTATGTAAACACATAACAATCTGTGAGTACTGAAGAGCACAATGACAAAAAAGACCCATACCTTGCCACACTTTAATTAAAAACATGTACATAATACAAGTTTGCTAATTACGAGTATTTTATTTTGTCCACATGCAACTTTTCTACTTTCTGACAATTAGTAATCTACTAGTAATTAGACAGATCAGTAATGTTAGTAAAAACCACCACTTGGAAACCTTATTTTGTATCACCTTTGACAATGTTCTGCAATTCTCCACTTCCTGAATGAATTACATGTTTTAAAGGTGAAGTATGTAATTTTTACACCACTAGTGGCTCTAAACTGAATTGATTTTACTAAACAGAACTGTTTTCAAACCTTCTTTGGCTATGTAGTTACCTATGCAAATAGTGCTGCCCCAGATTCACGTCACTGGTTGAGCCAGAATATGATTTGTTGCACTACTCAAACAAACAGAGCTACAGTATTTATACTCTTTGAGAAAGTCAATGTACGAATGGCTTACTTATATCACTCTTCGCTAAGTCAGAAAAAGTATTTTAACATAAAAATTACATACTTGACCTTTAAAGATGTTGACAAGAAGAAATGTGGCATAAATGGCATGCATGCAACCTAGGAAACGAAGTGAGAGAAGCCGTTGGGATATGAAAACATGCTATCTGAAGGACTAGGGATTTTAGAGGCAGAGATGATTAGAGATTTTAGTGCCTTTTTCAGCACTAGGACGTCAAACTTACCTGTAGTATGCCAACTGAATAGCCATCTGGATAAATGCGTCTGGACTCATTTTATGAGACTTTGGGAATTTTCTTCCATAGTGTGTGAAGTTGAGCACTCGAACGTCCAGTTCATGCACCATTCTACACATATAAGAAGATTACAAGTACCTGTGCATAATGAAATATTCATCTATTGCAGGTGAATAAACACAATTATAACAGTTTGAAATGTGCTTACATGTTCATGTTCTGCTTGGCTTTCTCAATGTCCTTCTTGATTTCCGGCGTGATGTTGAATCGAAGCTTTTGCGGCATAGGAAGTGGAATCATGGGAGTTCGTACCATCTCAGTTCTCTTCCTATTGCAAACATGTTGCATAATATATTATCTATAAGCTTTCTAAACAACAATACTTTCACAAAAAAGCAAAACTTTACATTATCAAACCTATTCGGGGCCTTGTGTTTAGGGAGCCACATTATATCAGTATCATATCGTTTTCGTTTAAATTTATGGTTTGGTGTTTGATTGTGCATTCAGATTATTTAGATTTAGATTACCATCACATAACGTCACATAAAGTTAATTTTTAAGAAAAACAATTTCATAACACTGTTAAATCTTCAGCAAATCTCAAAATGAATATCCATTTTAATACTGTTACAATGTTATGATACCATTAAAACTAGCATTTAAAAGCATTTAAGACAATTAACTTTATTTTTGAGTTCTTTTTTATTTTTGAGTTTTTACTAATGCATTTAGACAAAACAGTGCAAAATTTAAATACCATACATTTATCTGTCATATGCCATGACAAAAATGATTATCGGCTTATCAGTATCGGTTCATACCTGTAAATGAATACATTTATACTACTGTTTACCAATTTTTGGAAAATCTAAATTTCTGTTTTTTTTAAATCAAAAATTAAATTGATCAAAAAATTGGCAGTAAAGACATTTAAAATGTTACAAAAATGTTTTATTTATCAAAGAATCCTGAAGAAATGGTTTCCTCAAAAATATTAATTAGCACAACTGTTTTTAACATTGATACTAATAATAAATGTTTCTTGAGCTGCAAGAAACACTGAAGACTGGAGTAATGATGCTAAAAATTGCATCATAGGATCAAATTACATATTAAAATATATTAAAATAGAAAACAGTTCTTTATTGTAATAATATTTCATAATATTGCTGTTTTACTGTATTTTTGATCAAATAATTTTAACCTTGGTGAGCATAAGAGACAAAACATTAAAAAATCTTACCATTCCAAAAATTTTAATGTGCACTTTTTTATTTTGGCTGAAAATTCCTTATAAAAATTTCATTAAGAATTAAACTGTCATATCCTTACATATAGTCAACAACATGATCCACCAGGAAAACAATGGGAGGTCCCTCAGCTGGAGCATGTTCATAAGTGAGTCCACAAGATCCGTCCTCCCCAACTATGAACTGTGAGATACAGAAATGGAATATCTCTACATATCTGGATTCCTATCCACCCTGTGAACATACGCTGGATTCAATGATCATATATGTACGTCTATAAATGCATGATAATAACCTGCAGTGTTTTGTCAAACCATCGGTTCCCACTGTTCCAGCGACTGCCTCCGCCATGGAGCATTTGAGCAGCCACCTTGTTAAAGTACATCTCATCTGACACGCGTGGCATTGGTGCGTCAAGACACACTGTGAAGATGCTCTTCTGGATTGCCCTCACCGACTCCTTATTTGTCTTGTCTGGAACAGCATAAAGATGAATAGCACAGGCATGCAAAGGAAAATAAACACCATGTCCACCAACACAATGCCCAGTACTGAATAATTCATGCAAGCTCTAGAGTGGAAAAGTTAAGCAGGGTTCATAGGTTATGCAGAGCTGCACAATCCTTTATCAGAATTTGAAATTATGCAATTTATGCAAATTTGAAAATATGTATATATGTTCAAATAAATATCAGATTATATCACATTGTAGTTGTGCTGCTGTCTACGCAGGGTCAGAAAGCTCTCGGATTTCATCAAAAATATCTTAATTTGTGTTCCAAAGATGAACAAAGGTCTAACGGGTTTGGAACGATTTGAGGCTGAGTAATTTATGACAGAATTTCCTTTTTGGGTGAACTATCCCTTTAAGATTAAATATATGTATATATATAAAAAAAGTAAAAGTAAAGTTACAGAAGTTCATTGAAAATAAACAAATAAAATAAAATTGCTATAAAATAAAAGCCATATGTCTAATTAACCTATGATCCAAATTTGTAATATCCATATTGTTTAGGCAATAGCCAAATACCACTGGATGACACCCAAACTTCATCCATTTTTTTTTTTTTTATGAATCACAAATTTACATATTTCAGTCAAAATATTATTTATATCACACAAAAAGTCACCAAATATGAATCTTTGACTTAGACCTTTACTCCAGAGAAAGGAGCTCGATTAAAGGACTTAAAGTATCATTTTTTATATTTAATATATATATATCACATTAAAAAAAAAATTACATAAAATCCAATTTCTACAAAAACGTTTCAAGCTACATTCAAATGTGAATGAAATCATTTAAACCAGATTCCAATCAGACACACAAATAATTTAATTGGACAAAGAGTCTGAATAAGGCCTAAGAAATATGTGTCTTCTGCCTATTCTGATTCTGTTGACTTGATCAAACCCACAGCATACTATTTTTCAGTCAACTCACCCTTGATAAGGTTGTTATAGGCCTTGCCCCAGGTGTTACGGTGGTTGGAGGTCAAGATGCCAACCGGCTCTTTATTGGTCTGAAGGGAAGAGTTCCAGATCTTCTCCAGCTGAACATAGATCTGATCTACAGTCAGTGGTGAACCATCGCTGTTGAACACATCCAGAACAAAGAACTGAGGAATACAGAGAGAAAACAGGTATTTACTGTATATATTCATCTTTATTCATTTTATCTTACTGCACATCACCAACTAAAAAAATCAACTTCAGCACTGGCAAATACTAAAGCATCAAACCCAAATCTCAAATATATCCATCTTTTAATGCAAAAGCTGGGTCACAAAACATCTCATATTTTGCCTGATATTATTTTAAATGTATTGTCCTAATTATAAACACACTAGCTTGCAGTGCAAATAGTTTTACTGTTTACTGCACTGCTATTCCTTTAGTTCTTCACCTACAGCTGCTAATGAATTGGAATTCTTACACATTCATAGAAAACAGCTTTTCAAAATAAAGTAGATACTGTAATAGTCATTTAAAAACTGATTAAACTGTCAAAACCGAAAACGTTGAGCTGTTTTAACTGAAAGAAACTTGCACTGACTGATCTTAAAGGGATCATCGGATGCCCATTTTCCACAAGTTGATATGATTCTTTAGGGTCCTAATGAAAAGTCTATAAACACTTTGGTTAAAAATTCTCAATGGTTGTGTAAAACTACACCCTTTTTACCTTGCCAAAATCAGCTCTGCAAAAATCATCTCATTCTAAGGGGTTGTTCCTTTAAATGCAAACAGGCTCTGTTTGCCCCACCCCTGTCTTCTCTCTGTGGAGTGACGAGCCTGTTTACTTTAGCCACATTTAGCCATGTTTAGCCGCTAAACTTCTTAACTACCATGTTATAAGGAAAGGCGATCGCAAAGATTCATTAAAAAACCCTTATACTCACTTCTGCTGTAAGTGAAGCTGGATCACGAATGATTTGCGCGAACATAGACAGATAAATGTAGATCGGGAACCGCATTCCCTTCACAAACATATGTAATCCACTGCATCTTCAGCAGCTCAGATGTCGGGAGTAAATGACGACCACTATGTTCATTATTACATCCAGCAACACAACACTTCAATTGCTCAATCGGAGATATTCTTGTCTAACTTACATCCCTGCTCCAGCATCGAAACCATGGAGGTTACTAGACTGTGACAGCTGGTCTGAGGTAAGACGCTCATGCCAATCAACTTGGAAGCGGCCTCTGTTGGTGTGACACCACACCTACAGGCATCTGAGAATGGCTCGATTTGAAAAAGGGGAAATTATTTTTACAGATGAATTAAAAACCACTGCATGGATTTTTATGATTATAGGGTAGATTTGTACATACACTGCCAACACACATTCATGTTCAAACAACATGAAAAAGTGAACTTTGCATCCGATGACCCCTTTAAAATGTCAGTGCTTTTGTTTTGTCTCAAAATGCACACCTGTATTGTTTGTAAAATGTCCTAATTGAACTATGGACTAATCCTGGCTTAGTCTAAGCCCTGAAGGTGAAACCAGGCCATACAGTTTTGGGGTCATGAGATTTTTGTAATATTTTTAAAAGTCTCTTATGCTTATCATGCAAACATTTTCAGCAAAACAGTAATATTGTGAAATATTATTACAAGAAGCACCTGAAAGTTGTGGACCACTGTGATGTGTGTAGAAGGGGTCATTCCAATCGCGTAGTTCAGCACAGCGTCTCTTTTGGGTCCAGGGATCCGACATGAAGTCAGCACCTGGTAATACTGGTCCATGCACAAAGGCTTGCCACCCAGATATTCCACAGGCAATGTTCCACTATACCACAGTAAAGAAAGTCCATTAAAACAAACTGATACATCTGTATACTTTCCAAATGCTTCGGAAAACTATAAAATAACTCACCTATCAATCATTCTTTTGAAATCCAAAACCCCAGCAATGAGTTTAGCAGCAAACCTATAATCAAGAGAATGCTGGGAATGCTAAATCTGAACAGCCTATGAAAACATATTATGTCACTGGTGGAAAAATAAGCACACAGGTTGAAAAAAAAAAGATTTCTGAGTCATTTTATATAACAATTGTTTTCATTCACACTAAGGACTGTCAGCGATAAAAATACTGGTAACCTGTGGCTGAAAAGGGCAGACTATAGATATCAAGTAGCAGAGAACAACATGAATATGTAAACATATAAATGTCTATATTTCATGGTGGTTGGTGGTAATACCACCCTATGTATGTAGTAAACATACTACATAATAATGTATCTAACTAGACAAGAAATCTCTATGTATCAGCAGATAAACTACAGGTGTTGATAAGGGCAAATCTAAAAACAGGGCCGAATCTCAAGCGCACATCCCTTTGAAAAAACAGTGCAATGCCATGACTAACACATAGGCCAAAAATAGCCAAGCAAAGTGAGAACTCTGTGTAAAGGTCGATGTGAAACTTAAAACTCCTAATCTGAAGACCTCTCCAAAATGAGTCTGGAAATAAGTCAATACTCTTTGCTTTTCAAGAATAAAGCCACAAACATGCACTGCCTGGCCAAATAAAAAAAATGGATTAAAAATAAGCAAATACTTAAGACTCTAGGACTGAATCATTATTGCAGTGATTAATATGTTTCAGGTATATTGTATGCTTGCAAACAGTTCTTTTAAAGGGGTCATTGGATGCCCATTTTCCCAAGTATATATAACTGCAGACCGAAGATCTCCAAAATGGGGTGGGAACTCCAAAAGTGGGCAGAACCTCCAAAATGGGGCGGGGTCTGGTCGCACAAAGACTCCTCCTATTGGCTCTGGCTTCAGCCTATTGTTATTGACTTACATTTCAAAACTAAACATTATAAATTAAACATTGTTTGTAGTTGATCTCAAATAAAATAAACTATGCTAAATAAACTATTTATATAAATAAATATGCTCAGTGAGAGCAGAGCCCCAAAGCTTGTGGGCAGTGGTTAATGATATAAACGGGAATCACCCACGAGCTCTCCCACGAAGCGCAGGGGAAAGATTTTACTCTATGGCTTTGTTTTAAGCAACGGGGGCATCACAGGGCTTGAAATTCGCAGGGTAGGAGGGGGTAGTGACGTTGGATGTAACTAAAAAGGTCAATTTTTCTGGTGAGGTCCAGTTACAGAATGGCCCAGCAATCTCATATTGCATAATCTTATCAACTGTTTATCCACCACGGTATTCAGTGCCAATCCTGCCGTGCAGTAAATTTCACTGGTTAAGGTTAGGGTAAGGTGTGGGTTAGGTTTAGGGGTTAGCATTTGTGTAGTATAGTGTAGAAAATCAACACTGTGATTGACACATCCAATCCCTAAAATCTTTCAAATCAGCTGTGGGGCGGAGTTTGCGTTTAAGCGGATTGGGGGGAAAAATTGCGCATGCGTGTCATGTCCCTATCTGTCAAAGGGAGAAAGCCACGCCCTATTTTGGAGCACCCACCCCATTTTGGAGTTCCCGCCCCCATCAGGAGATCTCCAGGCTGCAGTTAAATACCCCTCTCCATTTTCCACAAGTTGATATGATTCTTTAGGGTCTTAATGAAAAGTCTATAACATGCTTTGGTTAAAATTTCTCAATAGTAGTGTAAAAAACACCTTTTTTACCTTGTCAAAATCAGCTCTGCAAAAATCAGCCTGTTCTGGTTAATGTTGCTTTAAATGTTAATGAGCTCTGCTCGCCCCGCCCCTCTCTTCTCTCTGTAGAGTGATGAGCCTGTTTACTTTAGCCACATTTAGCTGTGTTTAGCCGCTAAACTTGCTAACTAGCACATTATTAGGAAAGGCGATCGCAAAGATTTATAAAAAAAACCCTAACTCACTTCTGCTGTAGGTGAAGCTGGATCATGATTTGTGCGATCATGATTGATGATTCGTGTGAACATAGATGGATATATGTAGATCGGGAGGTACATTCCCTTCACAAACAAACGTAATTCAGTGCATCTTCAGCGGCTCAGATGTCGGGAGTAAATGACGACCACTATGTTCATTATTACATCCAGCAACACAACACCTCAGTCGCTCAATTCTTGTCTAAATTACATCCCGGCATCGAAACAATAGAGGTTGGACTGTTCCTGCTGATTTAAGGCGGGTCTGAGGTAAGACGTTCATGTCAATCAACTATCATGGGAGCGGCCTCTGTGGGTGTGACGCAACACCGACAGGCATCTGAGAACGGCTCGATTTGAAAAAGGGAGTATTATTTTTACAGATTAATTAAAAACCACCGCATGGATTTTTATCATTATAGGGTAGATTTGTACATACACTGCCAACACACATTAATGTTCAAACAACATAAAAAAGTGAAGTTTGCATCCAATCACCCCTTTAAAAAACATTTTTATCAACATTGAAAATGTGGTGCTTAACATTTTTTGTAGAAACTGTAATACATTTTTCAGGACTTATGATGAATAGAAAGTTCAAAAGAACAGAATTTATTTGAAATATAAATTTTATGGTACATTGTTAAATTCTGTACTACCATATTTGATCAGTTTAATGTATCATTGCTGAATTAAGTATTAATTTATTCTTATTTCACTGACTAACTTGTGTACAACGGTAGTGTATTTAAAACACATTTAAACAGTTACATATTTCACACACACATTGTCTTTAACACTTAAATTAGTTCAGTTATATCTTATTGCCAAAGTAAAAGAAACCACTGTCACCCACCTCATTTGTCCCTGACAGTCTTGGAAGTGCATTTTGGGTAAAACGACCCCTGGGCTTGTGTACATCGCCACAGGCATTCGAGAGTCCAAGTAGGCCGACTGCATCCACCAGTCAGACAGCTGCATCACACAATTGAAATACTTGGAGTAGTTACAAGTGTAATACACATGCAAAACAAAGTACTGTGTAGTTAAAAAAAAAATTGGAATTGGTACAGCATCCCATTTTTACCACAAGTCCTCTCTCCAAAGCCCCGCCTCCACAGACATTACATGCAAAATGATTGACACGCCTCTGCGTTATCTGATTGGCTAGCATGTGTAGGCACGGTGATTTTTTTTCTTTTGTTGTTTACAGATTTTAGTTGCCTGTGATCTTTCAACACACTTATTTCAGTTATATCAATCGGAAAGTAGGGCTATTTTGTGCGTGTTTTTAAAATATAATTCAAAAGTTTGTAAAAGTACATTTTAGTAGTGAATGGTTAAAATAAAAGTGATGAAATACAATGATTTATGGCACAAGAACAGGAAACCGCTGACACCCCTTGCCCTCACACACAGCGCTTCTTACGCACCCAGTTTTCGGTTTTGCGTGCCCGGCGCTCAAGGCTCTTCTGCAGTCTCTCTCCAACGCCACCGGGCCGCAGGAATTCGTCCATGAGCTCGCGTGTGTGCGTCATCTCCTCCTCGCTGATCAGCGGTTCGAGCGAGGCCAAATAGCGTGCGCATGTCTGCTTCAGCGGCGGAACGGGCAGCTTTGGCAGACTCTCCTGATGGACCAGCGGCCGCTCAGAAATTTGGACAACCGGCAATGGACTCAAAAGACGGCAGGGCTTCACCAGGCCCGTCCTTGTCTAAGAATACAGAGAACAGTTTATAAACATTTATTATTACAGGACATGGAATATAATAACCTAGCCGATCCTATATATATATGAAAATGAAACAGATTAAAAAAAAAAGATTATTATTTTACATAATAACAACAGCAATAATAATCTAGGTATAGTTTTTAATAATCTGCAGGCTTGGTGTCATGTGTCCAAAATATGTTATAATAATTTATTTCAATAGTATAGTAATTACAAATAGTAAAGTAATTTATTCAATTTACTAATTCAGTTTAATTATCTTATATAAATGCACGGTGCGTTTTATATGTAAATATCCTCCGGTCATATATAATAAAATATTTTTTTTTCTAACATTGTAGGTACAAATTTGCTTCTTTTTGCTGTGTTTCTGAAACCTGTGATCTTTCTCTACGACCTTCCAGCACTGTTTTCAAACTTTTAACTGAACTTGTTTGGTCTGTTGCACGACATGTTAATATCGATCAGCGATCTGTCTTGTTGTCAAAGTTGAACACAGTGGCATCCGTGTTTTTAGACATGTTTGTTGCTGGTTTGTCCTCTAATGTGGGTCATGTCAGCACGTCATAATTCAATCGTTGTTTTTAGACAGAAAAGATGCACAACAAACACAATGTTTCAGATCAGGTAGCAAAGAATGAAAAAAACTATCAGGACATCAAAAGCTATTCATGGGGCGTTACGGTTACTATTGGTTCATATAACTAGGCAGGCGTTTAATTAACTGATAAAGTCACTGCGTTTGCGTTACTGTCAGTATTGTACAGTATGATAATCATCACTTACCGCAGTTCTGGTCAAGACGCACAGCATGATTTTACGCAAATAATCCCGGAGAATTCAACTGACAGCTGAAGAACAGGATCTCCCCAACATTATGCGCTACAAGGGCGACCAAAACTTTCTTGACAAGTTATAACACGGGTCGTACACCTTCGCCCTCGCTCGGATAACATTGACAACTACAGCTACTAGCTTATTTTGCCCCTGAATGACTTGCACCTTAGTGCGCAAGGCGCAAAATAAAGAAAATTTAATGTATAGCTATACAATATTTATACATAAAAACATTTGTAACATGCAACGATAACTTCTATGTCTAATTTATTTATTAACCGTTGTTCATCAGTTCAAATGTAGAGTGGTCCAACGGACCAAATAAAACAAATAAACATTGCCATCTGTCGGCCTATTTGGACGTTCGCAACGTCATCGCTAAGCGACTGCCAATACATGACTTTTCAACTTCGATATAGCGGGTCTATGAAATTATTAACTTGTCATTTAATGCACCCATTGTAATTGGACAGGAAAAAAAGGTGTATGCATTTATATGTGGTGTTTCGTTTGTAAATATTATGAAATGTGTGATTATGTGTGTGTAAATATATATAAATAACGGTGTTCTGTTTGTTGTTCCCGTGATTTCAAAAACCATTATTATTATTATTATTATTATGTTGAAAACGGCTGAGTAGAATTTTTTCAGGTTTCTTTGATGAATAGAGAGTTCAGAAGAGCGGTATTTATCTGAAATAGAAATCTTTTATAACATTATAAATGTCTTTATCATTACTCTTAGCATCTTGCTAAGAGTATTATTTTCTACCCACATCCACCCAAAAATGTAAATAAATAAATAAATAAAAAGTAGTGTATAATGTTACAAAAGCTTTTTATTTCAGATAAATGCTGATCTTTGGACCCTTTATTTATTAAAGAATCCTTTAAAATGTACTTAGCTCTTTTACATATTGGTAATAATAATAATAATAAACAGATTTTTGACATTTGATCACAAAAATAAATTACATTTTAAAATATAGATAGAAAGCAGTTATTTTAAATAGTAAAAATATTTAACAATATTACAGCCTTTGCTGTATTTTAAATAAATGCAGGCTTAGTCGGCAGAAGAGAATTCCTTAAAAATATTAACAATCTTACTGTTTAAAAACTGATCGAAAACATAACAGATTTCTGTAAAAAAGAAAAAAAAAAAATCCGACTGAAATCGGACATATTTTTTATCTAATTGCGAGAAAGTGGCTTTCATCTTTGCAACAAATATATCTTTTAAGACAAATGTATCCAGCAAAACAAAACCACTCAACTTCAGCTAATTGGTTGTAAACTCTACTTCCTGTCACGGAAAAATTGCGTAAGCGCTCTGACGTCAGCAGGTTATCATGGAGGAATATGCCCGTGAACCCTGGTAAAGTACAAGCTCTCTTCACTTCTGACCGCTCCGCACTTCAGGTCATGACAGCAGACAGCTGCTGTTTGAAGCAGTTTTTGTTGTCGTTTGCTTTGGTGTTGTTGTCGATGTATTTCTCCGCTGTCACTCTCTAAAGTAGCTGCTGTCACAGTTCACTCACTGTTGACATTTTACACTGCGTTTGATAAACATGTTATCATGTGGGATCTCGTCTCGTTTCAGTGCTTAGACGTGAAGGGGCATAATAAACTTGCTGTTTCACTTCACTGGCAGCTTTAACTGCTTGTTTAGTATCAGGTTGACAGGTTTAAAAGAATTTTCCCAGTAAAGCTTGACATATGACATAATAGTCTGAAAAACATACTTTTTTGTTTGTTTGTTTTTTTTAAATAAAACGGTTTATTGTACAATTAGAGGAAATATAAAAGACAATCTTTAAAAATGTCTGCAAATGTGTATATATATATATGTAGTTTTAATTGAAAATTAATTTAATTTAATTGAAATTTAATTCAAAAGCCAGATGGATCAGATTTACTAGATAAATTGTGACATGATTTTGTAAGAATAATTAAGTAATCAAGTAAACCTAAGTCCGGTAAGTGTTTATCTTGTTATTATTTATTTGTTGCTATTATTTAAGTTATTTTTGTGTTTCACTACAAAAACACATGTGAACCATGATCAAATGGTGGATGTTTTTACAAGTAAATTGTAAAATTGTATTAAAAGTAAAAAGTAAAAGGCCTGTTACTTGCAAAGTCAGTATGAACTTTTAGTAATAAGGCATGTAAAAGACATGTAATAGATTGTGTACAACAATTTTTTTTAGCAAAGTTTTGATCATTTTGATAATTTAGAAGCAATACATCAGATATGATAGGCTATACAAGGATAATGACTTAAACCTTAAACATATACAGGTGTGGTCAAAAGTGTACATACCTTGTAGAATCTGCAAAATATGAATTAATTTACCAAAATAAGAGGGATCATACAAAATGCATGTTATTTTTTATTATATAGTATTGATCTGAATAAGATATTTCACATAAAAATATGTACATATAGACAATAAATAATAGTTGAATTTATAAAAAAAAAAAATGAGCCCATTCAAAAGTTTACATACACTTGATTTTTAATACTGTGTTGTTTCCTGAATGATCCACATCTGTGTGGGTTTTTTTTTGTTATAGTTGTTCTTGTTTGACGTGAACAGGTAAACTGTCCACTGTTCTTAAGAAAAATTCTTCAGGGCTCACAAATTCTTTGGTTTTTCAACATGTTTATGTGTTTGAACCCTTTCCAACAACGACTGTATGATTTTAAGATCCATTTTTTCACACTGAGGACAACTGAGGAACTCATATGTAATATCAGGGTAAATTACACTTATTTTATCTTCTGTGAAACATGTAAGTATCTTCTGAAGGGCAGTGCTAAATGATAAAAATGTGATATTTAGGTAAAATAAAAAAAATGAACACATCTTCATTCTGTTCAAAAGTTTACACCCCCTGGCTTTTAATGCATCGTTTTTTCCTTCTGAAGCATCAGTGAGCATTTGAACCTTCTGTAATAGTTGCATATGAGTCCCTCAGTTGTCCTCAGTGTGAAAAGATGGATCTCAAAATCATACAGTCATCGTTGGAAAGGGTTCAAACACAGAAATGCTGAAAAAACAAATAATTTGTGGGAACTGAAGGATTTTTCTGAAGTACAGCAGGCAGTTTAACTGTTCAGGACAAACAAGGGACTCATGAACAACTATCACTAAACAAAAAAACACAGCTGTGGATCATTCAGGTAACAACACAGTATTTAGAATCAAGTTTAAACTTTTCAAGTGTAAACTTTTGAACAGTCATTTTAATAAATTCAATTATTATTTTCTTTGTGGACTATATGTAAATGTTTTCAAAGTGAAATATCTTTTTCAGGTCAGTACTAAATAAAAATTAACATGCATTTTGCATGATCACTCTTATTTTGGTAAAATAATTCACATTTTGCAGATTCTGCAAGGTGTATGTAAACTATTGACCTTAACTGAAACTCTTTTATTTCATATTTTTTTAGTCCGTGGAGGATAATTGATGACTGCGGCGGTGCATTTACCATGGGGGCCATTGGAGGGGGGGTTTTCCAATCTGTTAAAGGCTTTCGAAACGCACCTGTGGTAAGCTTCGCTGTCACCAACAAAACAACTGATTTATTACTACTACTAATACACATTACTATATGTTTACTATTAATAAACACACTTTGTTACTACAGGGTGTTCGACACAGGCTAAGAGGGAGCGCAAATGCTGTGAGAGTAAGAGCACCACAAATTGGAGGTGATATTGCAGAATCTTTTTTTGTTTTTATGTATCATGTGCTGTAAAGTTGCCATACATGAGTAGTTTTAGCATTTTGTATGTATGTGGCATGGGTCTGTTTCTCCTGCAGGTAGTTTTGCTGTATGGGGTGGACTCTTTTCCACCATAGACTGTGGTCTTGTGCGTTTGCGGGGTAAGGAAGATCCTTGGAACTCCATCACCAGTGGAGCCATGACTGGAGCTATACTGGCAGCACGCAGTACGTTTAGCATGATAGTTGTTTTTCTTCTGTCAGTATTATTCCATAATATTAAACATACAGTCATCTTGTCGACTTTGTAAATAGTTACAGAGAAAAAAGATTACACACTATAACAGAATTTCACAACAAACTCAAGCAGAAACATGTGAAACAATATGCAATGCGTTCCAAAATCGTCTCAGAATATTAAACATATTTGATGTTCTCCAGCTGGATAAAATCATAGCCTAAACTAAAAAAATGTTGTCTATTCCCTTCTGAAAATCTGCAGTATGACTTTCAGCAGCTACTGTAGCATTGACTTGTCCAGACTACAAATTGGGCCAAAAATTTATGAAAAGTACATGTAGTGTATTCCATTCTTCAGAAACTGAAGATAAAACAACCTACTGGAAGTAGTCATCTGATGATCTGTAGTGTTATGCAATAGTATATACATACAGCATTAATCTCTTGTCTTGAAATGACCTCTGGAAGTGTGTTTGCTTGTATTTCAGGTGGACCGCTAGCCATGGTGGGCTCTGCAATGATGGGCGGGATTCTGCTTGCCCTAATCGAGGGATTCGGGATACTTCTTACAAGATACACAGCACAGCAGTTTCAGAATCGTGAGTTATACTTGTCACAATAGGTTTGGATGATTCAGAGAGTTTATTAACTTCAAAGAAACTGTTCACACAACAATGCAAGTTTGTTTTGTTTCAAATTTTCTTTTTTAAGAAATACAAAGTATGTCTAAAACTCATTACTGTTTTCTTTGACAAAAATGATTTAATTTCTTAAGTTTCAAACAATATAAAAAGATGTTTTTACTTTTGAGTGAACTAGCTACGAATGACATGCAGAAGAATAAATAGATGTTGTGGCCGTGAATTAACTAGTACAACGTGGCCATGATTTACATAAAACAAGGAAAATAATTATTACAGCATGACAATCACCAGTGGAGCCATGACTGGAGCTATACTGGCAGCACGCAGTACGTTTAGCATGATAGTTGTTTTTCTTTTATCAGTATTATTCCATAATATTAAACATACAGTCATCTTGCCAATTTGCCAAAATCCAGAAAATAAATACAATGTGGTTTAAAACTAGAAAATGAATTAGTACAATGTGGCAATAATTCACCAAAAAAAAAAAAAAGAGAGCGAGAGAACACAAATTAGTAGAGTGTGGCAACAGTTTACCAAAAACAATAAAACAAATTAGTACAGTGTGGCAACAGTTTACCAGAAATTAAAAAAACAAAGTGGTACAGTGTGCCAACAGTTTACCAGAAATTAGAAAACATAGTATAGTACATATAAACATAGTATAGTATGGCAACAGTTTACCAAAATTGAGAGAACAAATTAGTACAATGTGGCAACAGTTTACCAAAAAAGAGAAGATTAATTAATACAGTGTGGCAACAATTTACCAAAGCCAAGAAAATGAATTAGTACAACATAGCAACAGTTTACCAAAAAAGAAAAAATAAATAAGTACAATGTGGCAACAATTTACCAAAAATGAGAAAACAAATTAGTACAATGTGGCAACAGTTTAACAAAAAACAAGAAAACGAATAAGTTCAATGTGGCAACAATTTACCAAAAAAGAGAAAACAAATTAGTACAGTGTTGCAGCAATTTACCAAAAAATTAATTAAAACTAATTAGTACAATGTGGCAACAGTTTAGCAAAAAACAAAAAAAATACAATGTAGAAACAATTTATCTAAAACAAGAAAACAAATTAGTACAGTATCGCAACAATTTACCAAAATGAGAAAATTAATTAGTACAATCTGGCAGCAGTTTAACAAAAAAGAAAAAATGAATAGGTTCAGTGTGCCAACAATTCACCAAAAACGAGAGAAAAATTCAATGTGGCAACAATTTACCAAAAATGCAAAAACTAAGTAGTACAATGCGACAACGGTTTACCAAAAAAAAAAAAAAAAAAAAAAAAATGAATAAGTCCAATGTGGCAACAATTCACCAAATACAAGAAAACAAATGACCAAAAACGAGAGAACAATACAATGTGGCAACAATTTACCAAAACTGAGAAAACTAATTAGTACAATGTGGCAACAGTTTACCAAAAAAGAAAAAAATTAATGAGTCCAATGTGAAACCAATGGACCTTTATCGCATCGGAATTGAACAGTGGAAGCGCTTGTCGAAGCAGTGTATCAATTCTTCCGGTTATGTATATTTTTCAATATGCTGTAATCACTAGTTGAATAAAAGCCTGTTAAAATGAGCATCTGCAGGTTGATTTCAAAATCCGGACATTTTCAGAGACAGGCGAAGAGTTCTGATGATTACTGTGCACATAATTTTCCAAACCGAATGGAACTTGTAGTTTTAATCCAACGTACCGATCTGAGAAACCCATGGCTCATAAACATGCGTGATTTCACCACACTGAGTCAGTGCTGCAGTGTGTGTGAGACCTGATGAATAAGATCAGAATCAACATATTTATTCATTTATTTGTATTAAATTTTAGTCTTTATTCTGTCATTTTTCATTCACAGTCATTTCACTGTATGTAATTCACGTTTATGCCAAAATTCTTAAATAATACTCAAATCACGCTGTCAACGCGTTACATTGTCTGGATTAAGTAGCTAAAATGTTCAACATTGTTATTTCTTTAAGGCAACGCCCGCGCATTCATTCATCTATTTTAATACCGCTCTTTCGAAAATTAACCATGGTATGTGTAGTAAAACTATGGCAATACAATTGGAAATCAGTCCGCGGAAAAAATAAAATATAACATGGTTACTACATTTACTATAGTAAATCCATGGTTAATTTTGTAAGGGTGTTTATTTAAAATGTATTTTAATGTAAACAGGTATAAAATATGATGAGAAAGACATTGTTAATGAGAAGACGAAATTGACTGCAGCAGGTTAAATTTATTTATTATTCAGAATGCACATTTGGAAGAGAAATATATTAATGGAAGCATTTCAGCAGGTGATATGAGATGTAGGCCTAAACATCCTCAGTTTTGAAATGCATACTCCACGCGAACGTGCTCCCGCGTAATATTTTAGAAGGACCTTAATTCATCCCACGCATCTTATCCGTGTTGTGTCAGGAAATCATGAAAACTGAGGCAGTGTGTCATTGTTTAGAATAAAAGCAGCCAGGTACACTGCAGTAACACCGGCGAATGAAAGGAAAGAGAGGATTCTCCCGTTGCAATGGGACCGGAAGTGGGGATACACTGCTTCGCTTACCGGATATAGGAAGTGAGATAAAGGTCCATTCATCTAATGAGGAAACAAATTAGTACAGTATGGCATCAATTTACCAGAAATGAGAAAACAAATAAGTGCAATGTGGCAACAGTTTACCAAAAAAAGAAAAATTAATGAGTACAATGTGTCAACAATTTACCTAAAAAGAAAAAATAACAAAGTACAATGTAGCAACAATTTATCTAAAACAAGAAAACAAATTAGTACAGTATCGCAACAATTTACCAAAAATGAGAAAATTAATTAGCACAATGTGTCAACAATTTGCCAAAAATGAGAAAACAAATTAGTACAATGTGGCAACAGTTTACCAAAAAAGAAAATATGAATGAATACAATCTGGCAACAATTTACGGAAAACAAGAAAACAATTAAGTACAGCATGGCCAAGTTTACAGTTTATCTAAAACAAGAAAATTAATTAGTGTACTGTGGCAACAATTACCAAAAATAAGAAAACAAACCAGTACAATGTGGGCAAGTTTACAGCTTAACTAAAATAAGAACACTAATTGGTATAACATAGTCAGGATTTACCTAAAACGAAAAACAAGTTAGTACAATTTGGCCATGAATTACCAAAAACAAGAAAACAAATTACTACAGTATGGGAAAAATTTACCGAAAATGAGAAAACTAATTAGTACAGTGTGGCAACAATTTACAAAAAATGAAAAAATGAGTTAGTACAATGTGGTAACAGTTTAGCAAAAACGAGAAAACAATTAAGTACAACACATCTAAGTTTACAATTCGCCTAAAACAAGAAAATGAATTAGTACACTGTGACAATAAATAGTAGTTTAAAACACTGTCTTGAACATTGTTTTCTTTTGCACTTGTTTGTTTTGTTGACGCTGCTTCAGTGGTGTTCACTACCTGCATCTTGTCTTCCTCTACAGCGAATCCTTTTGTGGAGGACCCGAGTCAGCTTCCCCCAAAAGAAGGCCAAGAGACACGCGGTTATGGACAGTATCAATAAAATCACTGTTGCAGTGGTGACTGCAGTATTATAGACTGTGAAAAAAGAGAGGATTGTTAGAAGTTTAGGACCCTCATTATAGTTTACAGTCCCCCTTATAGACATGGGAACGTCCTGAACTTCTCGTCCTCTATTAGATGGCCACTCAGGGGCAAGCAGTATGTCATTTGTGTTATGTATGAATTGCAATATACACTTGTATTTTGTCCTGTTGAGAAGGGAATATTGTCATCCAAAGATTTTCATCAAGCATACTAAGGCAGAACTCAATCTACATATTTTTATAGTTCATACAGGCCTATTTGAACACCTCATATTAAAACAAACATACTGTATAATTAACTAGATCATGCAGAGATATTCTGAGTATGTAATTACTTTCAACAAGACATGAATAATGATTCCTATGAAAGTTCATTTTAAAAATAGTTCTAATTTTGATTTTTACATCACTGATGCAGTGTTATGAAAATGAGCAATGCAAACCTGCAGTACTTTTTATATAAAGTTTATCTTAATCTAATACATGACCTAAACCTGACTGATCTATTTTAGATTTTGATTTAGGTCTTCTTAAATTATTATAATTGAGATCTTTCAGAGACTTTGGATCGTTTCCATTCAAGCTACGTAGCTTGTCTTCCATTTTTTACTGAGAAAATCAAATTAATTTCAGGAGAGACACCATTGTTGAAGATAATATTCAACTTTAATGTTTCTCTGCCAAAGAAAATTACAAGTAAATGCATTACAAAAGTCATTCATTCTCTCCATATTTTCAATCTCGCCAGTTTGGTACTGATTATTTTCCTACTCTTTCTTTATCAGAATCTTTGTGTAATGTCTTGTAGGTGTTTTTTTTTTTTTTTTTTTTTTTGATGGATTATTTATTTTTGGAGCACTATAGAGACAATAAGAGGATATGTATGTATAAGTAGCCTGTCTCAATAAAGTATTTTATGGTTGATGCTTAGATGTATATTGCTTTAGAGATGTTATTCTGTATTAATAATTGGGCTGCAACTCTGTTGTATTTGTATCAGTTTATTATGCACTAAAAATGTCTGAAAGTCCCAAATTTGGTGGTATACTCCCAAATGCCCCACCACTCAGGCACCCCACAAACTCTTTAGACACTAGGTTGTACTATAATATGTAGGTTTGCATTTTACTTCATAACTCATGATGGTTTTAATAATTGCATAAAGAAATTGGTGAAAGGAAATTCCTGGTACTTATTTGTAGTTTCAGTTCTACAAATTATTGCTTACTAGAGTTTAAACACAACCCTTCGTACAAAAACACAGTTTTAAAGGTTAGAAGGCCACATTTATTTACTATAGAAATAAAAAATATATAAAAAGTCCTTTTAAATGCATGCTGCAAATGATACATACATACTCACTTGGTACTGACATTTAATGACATGCAGTTCAACTAAATTTAAATGTACACTATGTATTGTACGCTGCCAGTCAAAAGTTTATGAACAGTAAGATATTTTAAGATTTTAAAGAAGCCTTTTTTGCTCACCAAGCCTGCCTTTATTTGATGCAAAATACAGCAAAAACAGTAATATTTTGATAATTTAATGCACCCATTTTAAATGGCCAGGAACAATAAGGTATACGCATTTTATATGTGGTGTTTTGTTTTAAAATATTATGAAATGTGTGATTTTATATATATATACCAGCCAAAAGATTTTTAATGTTTTTAAGTCTCTTCTGCTCACTAACCCTGCATTTATTTGATCCAAAGTACAGCAAAAACAGTAACATTTTGAAATATGTGTATTATTTAAAATAACTGTTTTCTATTTGAATATATTTTAAAATGTAATTTATTTCTGTGATTTCAAAGCTGAATTTTTAGAATCATTACTCCAGTCACATGATGCTTCAGAAATCATTCTAATATTCTGATTTGCTGCTCAAAAAAAACAAACATTTATTATTATTATTATTATTATTATTATTATTATTATGTTTTAAATAGCTGGGAATATTTTTTTCAGGTTTCTTTGATGAATTAAAAGTTTATTTATCTGAAATAGATTTTTTGTAACATTATAAATGTCTTCATCATCACTTTTGATCAATTTTGAATATAGTGTATAATGTTACAAAAGCTTTTCATTTCAGATAAATGCTGATATTGTGATCTTTCTGTTTATCAAAGAATCCTGAAAAAGTTTACTCAACTGTTTTAAATGTTGATCATAATAATAATAATGATAATAATAATAAATGTTTCCTGAACAGCAAATCAGCATATTAGAATGATTTCTGAAGGATCATGTGACACTGAAGACTGGAGTAATGATGCTGAAAATGTAGCTTTGATCACAGGTATAAATTACATTTTAAAGTACATTAAAATAGAAAACACTTATTTGAAATAGTAAAAGTATTTCACAATATTACTGCTTTTGCACTATTTGGAATTAAAAAAAAAGAAAGAAGAAGAAGCAAGCTTGGTGTGCAGAAACATTAACAATCTTACTGTTCAAAAACTTTTGACTGGTAGTGTATCTCATGATCACATAAGATGTTTTTATGAGTTTATTATTATTGTTATTATTGGACTTTTCTTTATGTTGTTATTATTATTATTATTATCATCATTTGTATCGTTTTAAAAATATTTATAGAAGTCAAAAACGTTACATGGCTCCTTAATCACAAACAGCCACGTTAAGAAAATTATATCTGTTTATGTCTTTATTTCATAAGTTGATTATTCCAGGCGTTTTGTATTTGACTGCTTTTCCATTATTTTCAGTGCCGTGGTTTCGCAATGCATGCTGGTAAATGTAGTCACCAGAAGCGTCAAAAATGGTGGATGTTCAGCCTCCGCCTTTCCGAACCCTGGACGATTTTCTTCTGGGTTCGGCCCGATTCTCAGTGCCTGATGTCCGTAACTTAGATCGGTGGAATAACCGGATCATTAACAACCTGCTGTATTACCAGTCGAACTATTTTGCCTCCGCCGTGGCATTTCTGGTTATAGTCGGGTAAGGAAACACCAGTGACGTGTTCGTTCATTCAGACCAAATCACTGTTCTTCTGTTAACCAGACGGGTAACAACATTTGTTTTGTTCTCGGTATTTCATTCAGTTTTAAATGGCCTCAGAAATAATTTATAATGTGGCTTAATGGGGAAAAATATTTAGGCCATTGTTGCATTACAAACATAGTTTTGACTTTCGGTGTTAAGTGATAATGCAGTGATAGTGTAATGTATTTAAATGGCTTTGATAGGTATAAAAAAGACGTTGTTTTGTTGGTAATCATATATTATATATATGTTTATATATATGTAATTTATCTTTGCTTATACACAATTTAAAACACACAAAAATGATTAAACCATTAATGAAATATTAATAAAAACTATATAATTGTTTTAATTTTTGTATAAATTGTTTTTAATTATTGTACATTTTATTTTTTTCTTGTGATTATGCTGATTGTCATGCATTTCTTTATTTTACTTCTATTTTTTTTTGTGTGTGTGTAAATGTGTCATAGGTATTTCCAACCGCTCCAGCTGATCCTTGGGGCAACAGTTGTGATCCTGCTGTTTTTTGGGTTTGTCTGGGCGGCTGAAAACAAGGCCGTAATCCGACGATTCCGGAGGAACCATCCATCGCTCTCCCTGGCTGCAATTTTGGGCTCCAGCTACCTTCTTCTGTCTGTTTTAGGAGGGGTAGCTGTTTTCCTCTTTGGCATTGCCTTCCCCATTTTAAGTTAGTATTCTTTCTCATGTGTCTTTGTTGTTTTGATACTATTTTGCATGTACTGCACACATAAATTAACTGATAACTTAAGCAATGTTTATTAAAAGGCTATAACAGTCCTGACTCTTTCTTCTCGCAGTGATCCTTATCCATGCTTCAGTGAGACTCCGAAGCCTTAAGAATAAACTGGAGAATAAGTTGGAGAGTATAGGATTGAAGAGGACTCCTATGGGCCTGCTGCTGGAAGCACTGGGACAGGAACAAGAGGCTGGATCATAGCTGTGTTTACTATTGCCTAACTGTGCTGTCGCTCACCCCTTCTATTCTAGGAGCTTCTTACATGTCTAAAATGTATATGAAAACAGATATTGGCAAAACATGTATGGCATATTGCTAAAGCCTTTCAAAAATGCAGGAAGGGCACAGTGGACAGGATAAAATTTTACAATGCAGTATATGAAAGATTGCCGAAGTAAAAAGAGAGATTACAGAATCAGGTGTGTATAACTATTAGGTGTCCAAATATAAAAACAGCAATATAATGCTTTGTAAATAGGATGTAGTGTTATTCAGTTGACTTTTTTATTTGAGTAACAGTCCATTATTACTCCATTTAATTGTGCCTGCACTTTTATTCCATCCCTAAATGTGTTTTCTGTGAGGAACGCTTCATTTTGTGAATTGTGTTTGAAGGATATCTGAAGAGAGTGTCTTATTTGCCTATTCGTTACATGACCAAATATTATTTTTACTGATTGTTCTGATTTATTTACAACGAAGTTGTGCTATGCCATAAGCTGTGTTTGCACAAGTGCCAAGGTAAATACTTCTCAGTTATTGCAACATAAAATAGCGACCAAGAATATTCATTATGTTTCCATTTGCATCACAAATTGGCATTGTTGCAGAAAATGTCTGATCTCATTTTAAGGAGAGATACAAACTGTAGCCATAGACAGAAATGTTCTAATAAACAGGGATATATCATAGATTTGGGTGATTAAACTTTCTGAGAAATGTAATACTACATATGCACATTCATTTAATATGATTTAAAGGTCAAGTGTTCATTCTTTTAAAAAATAAAGTCATTATTTCCTGCATACCTAATGTTTACAACATCAGCTGCCTTCTTGTATTTTCAGGAAATGCTCGTCCATTGCAGTGGTTATAATAAATAAACTTTCATAAATGTGCAGTCCTTGTTTTTTCTTCTTGTACCGCATAGAGGCGCTATGATCGTTAAAATGAATGTATAATATAGCGATGTGACTTGTAACAAAGTTTCGTTTCATTTTTTCTTTTCCTCCGATTAAAATGAGTTGTAGGTTACTTAAAGTAACTTTAGAAATATTTGTTTATAATGCTTAAAGGCCTCCAGAATTTTCCTCGTGTCTCCACCTCCCTTTTGAAAGGTTTCAGCACCATCATCCCCGTTAACCGGCTCACATGAGTTAATCCTGAATTCACGGCTTACTACACCCGGGCCCTTCGGTAACACGAGGATACATTATACTTTTGTTTTCTTTAATGAGTGTTACATATCAAACTATCCCCGTGTTTTTATCAATGTAAATATATTCAAAAAATGTTTTGGTTTTTGGAGGTAGCTTTTAAATTAGGTCTTTGGAGTTGCGTGACCTCAGTGCCGCGCGCTTGAGCTGTTTCAGATGCGCGGGACACCTGTTTCACCTGTTTGCTCACGACGCGGTTCAAACCGGTAGATAAAGCAGGTGGATATAAAGAGTGTTATAAGTTATTATTTCATGTGAGTTCGTGGGAATAAGCAGCTGACGGTGCTGAAGAAGTCGTGGACATGGATGCGGTACCGAAAGGTGAGTGAGCTGACAAACACCTGCACTAAAACACTCAGTACAGTAGACAATAAAATGTTTTTACACTTTTTACACTTGCAATAGATAGCTAGATACAAAGCTAGCTAGCTAAATAACCTATATATGTTTTAATAATATTGCAAATGTAAGGTGTTTATCATTGTGTTCTTGTAGTGTCAAATACTAGCTGTTCTTTTCTCTTAGAACTAGGTCACTTCTGTCCGATCCCTTATAAGGCTTCTTATAAGTACTTCAGTGTCTGTTTGCCACATCTGTCCTCTTTATTTTACTTTAAACGTTTTTATAAGGTTCTGCTGAATAGGGAATGTTAGATTTAAAGGAGAAGTTCACTTCCAGAACAAAAATTTACAGATAATTTGCTCTCCCCCTTGTCATCCAAGATTATGTTTCCTGAGGAAAACATCTCAATATTTCTCTCCATATAGTAGACTTCTATAATGCCTGTGAGTTTGAACTTCCAAAATGCAGATTAAATGCAGCTTCAAAGCTTTACAAAAAATAGGTAAAACAGCTATGTAGGACAATTCTGAAGTTGGAGGAGAAAATGAGATGGGATTTTTTCGACATACTCTAACTGTATTGACCCGGATTACACAGAATTCACATGCGCATCTCAGAGCTAGACAAGACGAGAATTTAAAGGTTAAAAGTATATAAATTGTGCTTTTTTAAAAAATAACCTGTTGTTTTGCTAAGTCCCTTATTCCTCAACTGGGATCATTTAGAGCCCTTTGAAGCTGCATTTAAACTGTATTTTGGAAGTTCAAATTCACAGGCACCATAGAAGCCCACTATATAGAGAACATTCCTGAAATGTTTTCCTCAAGAAACATAATTTCTTTATGACTAAAGAAAGAAAGACACAAACATCATGGATGACAAGAATGTGAGTAAATTATCTGTAAATCTTTGTTCTGGAAGTGAACTTCTCCTTTAAGACTCGTATGAGTAACTAGTATGCGATATGGGTCAAATGCAACTTACTGGTTTTAAAGAGTTTGCCAGAAGACTCATGACATGGATTTTTGTATTGTTTTAATATGTTCCTTGAGGTTTACTTACAATGTTATTAATGTTTTTTTGCGCAATAAATAAATATGTGGGAAAATGATTATTTTCAACCCTCATTCTGACCCTCTGTCTAAAACGACCCGTTTTTAAGGGGCGTGCCCTTTAAGGCTTGTCAGTAATTGGCTACTGTTATCAACAGTATTAATGCCCCGCCCCCTCACTATTGCATGTGAGTGTTTAGAAAACATGATCAAGAAAAAACGCTCATTTCCACACAAAACTTTATGAAATCATTTACTTACCGTTTGTGAAGCAGCTGCAGTCAGACCTAGTATCGCTTCAGCAAAACAAAATGCTCCGACAAGAACCAAATGCATCAAAGCTAACGTTCTTTCACTCCATTTGTCCTATTGAAGACAGACTCAAGTGCGTGGACTGTGTCTGAAAGTGAACTCACATCTGTATACTGTATTTTGAAAAACCTACTTTTGTGAACTAGTCCTAGGTTTTTCGCCCGATCGGAACCAAACCAGTGCAGGAAGATTTTCTGGAGAGTGAATATCTATAATTATCAAAAAATGTAAACTTTTGACCTCTGTCGCAAAGGGATGCCAAGACGTTTGAAAGGGGCAGGGCTGCCTTTACTAAAATAGATATAACTCTTGAATGGAATGTGATATCTTCACCAAACTTGCCACGCTTATGTAAGAGCGAATCTGAATCTGAGGTCACATGAAAAAATCATGGAGCTTGGCCACTTGGTGGTGCTATAAAAGGAAAAAAACCATAAAAACGGCCAAACTACACAACTGTTTGTCCTATCGACATGAAAATCGGTATGCATAGTCTTTGTCCAACGTGCCACAATTGGCAATAAGGTCATTTTCATATCTCAAAAAACATGGTTGCTGTAGTCCAATAGACCTGTTTGACTCACGACCCTAAAGTTCTGTGAGAAATTTGAAAGAAATCAGCCACTGGGGGCGATATTGCATTTTTTAAGGCCATAAACAATTGTATATGGCACGGTTTTTCACACATACACACAATATTTGTATCATGTTATAGACCTCCTCATTCTGACTGACTTTGCCTCAAGAACCACTGCGAACTAGGTTTTTCGCTCAATCTCAGTTCTCATTCACACAATTCTCTGAACTCTCTAGGTCAATAATTATCAAAAAATGTTGAACTTTACCCTTTAGGAAGCTATAATAGGGTTGTTTAGAAAAGGGGCCTGTCCAAATATACCCAAAAGCCTATAAAGCCTAAACGAAAACTAAAAAAGTTTTAGGGACGTTGGACCACAGTTGTCACTATAACAGTCATAAATGTTAAAAAAACATTATATTTCTATGGCAAATTACCTGTATTTGCCAATTTTTTTTTTTTTTTAAATCATTGATTTAGGTGATTACAGGCTTGCTAAATACTATGTAATGCTTTTTTTTATATGTGCTTACATACCTTAAAGCGATTGAACCCCGGTAATTGGTGCTTGCAGCTACATTTTATATTTGCTTTTGATGCGACCTGGTACTTGCATTCAGTGTAATCAAAATGTCAGTCATTAATTGACTAAACGGCAGTAGGCAAGGCCTTTGGTGAGGAGAAGACGATATCTTTTCTCTGGAGGCAGTGTTTATGCAAACGACTGGGTAACATCACAAAACGAGCCATTTTCTGTGGATTATTACGTAAATGCTTTGTTTATAGTGAGGATATTTTTTGCTCTACAGAAGACAGAAAGTCATGTGGGTTTGGAATGACATGAGAGATTTTCTTAGATCATTTGTTCAACACATCGTTTTAATTGGAAACCTCTCTATTTCAGATGGGGCCGGTCTGGCTGACCCCAGCAAGACGGACACACTGAACTCCACAGGTTCTGCAGGACAAAGGAGAGCTGGAGGAGCCAAGAAGCACACACAAGCTAACAAATCAGCCCTTCGTGCACCTAGAGCACTGTGCTGCCTCACTCTCAGCAACCCCATACGCATGGCAGCACTGGCTCTAGTGGAGTGGAAATATCCTTTTGCCCAGTGTGTGTGTATATGCAAACCTTGTGCATTCTCTTGTTTGTCTAGACAGTTGTTTCCTTGACCTTAGAGCTTTAAGCCCTTTGATATATTCATTTTGCTGGCCATCTTTGCCAACTGTGTGGCCCTTGGTGTGTCCAAACCATTTCCTGAAGACGATTCCAATGCCACCAACCACAATCTGGTGAGTGTGCATTGCCAACATTACCATGATCTGCCACAGTGAGTGAAAACTGATTGCTTCAGCAAAAATACATCAAACCATGTAATATAACTCTGTGCTCCACCCAAGCACATTCAGCTATTGACATAGATAGAGAGGGAAAGAGAGAAGAGAATAATATTGAGAGAAAATATATTTGGATTTATATGATCGATGTTGTAATGCCTAAATTCAGCCATAGCATTGAAATACATTATATATGTGACCCTGGACCACAAAATCAGTCATAAGTTGCACGGGTATATTTGTAGCAATAGCCAACAATACATTGTGTGGGTCAAAGTGACCGATTTTTCTGTTATGCCAAAAATCATTAGGATATTAAGCAAAGATAATGTTGCGTAAAGATATTTTGTCAATATCCTTACCGTAATCAAAACTTTGATTTGATTTTTGATTTGTAATGTGCATTGCTAAGAACTTCATTTGGACAACATTAAAGATGATTTTCTCAGTATTTAGATTTTTTTGCACCCCTTAGATCCCACATTTTCAAATATTTGTATCTCGACCAAATATCCTAACAAACCAGACATTAATGAAAAGCTTATTTATTCAGCTTTCAGAATTTCAAAAAATTGACCCTTATGACTGGTTTTGTGGTCCAGTGTTCATGTTTTTCAATCTTCATTCATAAAGAAATTGTTTTTTGAGGAACATTTCAGGATTTTTCTCCATATAATGGACTGATATGGTGCCCCGAGTTTGAACTTCCAAAATGCAGTTTAAATGCAGCTTCAAACGATCCCAGTCGAGGAAGAAGGGTCTTATCTAGCAAAACGATCGGTTATTTTCACTAAAAAAAAAAAAAAAAAATACAATTTAAATACTTTTTAATCTCAAACGCTCGTCTTGTCTTGCTCTCTCTGAACTCTGTGTATTCTGGCTCAAAACAGTTGGAAATATAGTGATATAGGACGATTTTGAAGTTGAGGGAGAACATGAGATAGGAGTTTTTCGACATACCCTAACTGTCATGAACTGCAAAAATACAGGTTGGGGAGAGCAAGACAAGATGAGCGTTTGACATTAAAAAGTATATACATTTTATTATTTTTATGAAAATAACCGTTTCGCTAGATAAGACCCTTCTTCTTTGGCTGGGATCATTTACAACCACATTTGGGATCGTTTGAAGCCACATTTAAACTGCATTTTGGAAGTTCAAACTCGGGGCACCATATCAGTCCATTATATGGAGAAAAATCCTGAAATGGTTTCCTCAAAAAACATAATTTCATTACGACTTTCATTACATTATCTGTAAATTGTTGTTCTGGAAATGGACTTCTCCTTTAATATGTAATGTTTTGCATGTACACCAATTCTGCCATTTGTGCATATGGTAACTTTAACACAAAGGCTTAAACCATGACTAGAGACAGGACATTTTATTGAGTACTTGGTTTCGACTACTGCTTTGTCTTGCTAGTTACTCGCTCCCACTGTGAAATCTCATTGGTTCATAATTTTGCTCCACATAACTGCTTGTTGTCCAGTGGTTGTCACAGTGTTGTTATGAAAAGTACTTACAGGTTTATATCTGAACCCTGGCTGAACAACATGGCTGTGATAGTTTTATTTTAATGGTCTGCCTGTGAAACTGAGGGCATTCAATAAAAAGAAGTTCTTTAGGGCTGCAGTGTTCAGTGCAACACCATAATTGCATTAGGCTTGAAGTTTGACTGACAGCTCTGAATGCCAAACAGGATAAGAGTGTTGACCATCTGTTCTCTCTCTATGGCTGCTCGCCCATTGTCCTTACATGTTATCTACTCTCAGACTGCATATTTAAAATAGAAATGAATGATTCCAACAAATCGTGAACCTTGTTGTTTTTAGATTGCTTGCGATCTTCTGTTTCTCTTTTTTCTGTCTGTTTGTTATTTTTCTATCATCACACCATCTGTCTGAATTTAAGCTACGCTCTATGTAGAACTCTTACAGTTTGCTCATACTGTCATTTCCAGGTTAACTATGGCGTTGCATTGATGTCCGTTGAGTCAGTAGTGTCTGCAGAGTATGGATGATTAGCTGGCGTTAATGTGTGGGATACCTAGAGCACCTTCAGCCTTTAGCTTTAGCTTAGCTGAGTGGGTCAAGAGGGCAGAAAGCTAATGAGCTCAGCAAAGTGTGTTAAGGGAAAGCACGTGAAAGGGAGAGTGATTGTGTGTGCGTATGTGTGTGTGTTTATCTGATATATAAGCATATATGTGACCCTGGACCACAAAACTAGCCATAACGGTACATTTTTAAAAAAATAAGATTCATACATCATCTGAAAGCTGAATAAATAAGCATTGATGTATGGTATGTTAGGATAGGACAATATTTGGCCAAGATACAACTATTTGAGTAACAACAACTAAATCTGGAAATGAGGGTGCAAAAAACCTTTAAAGCCTTTAAAGACATCCAAATGACGTTCCTAGCAATGCATATTACTAATCAAAAATAATCAAAAAGTTTTGATATATTTATGGTAGAAAATTTACAAAATATCTTCATGGAACATGATCTTTACTTAATATCCTAATGATTTTTGGTATAAAAGAAAAATCTATCATTTTGAACAATACAATGTATTGTTGGCTATTGGTACAAATATACCCTTGCTACTTATGACTGGTTTTGTGGTTCAGAGTCACATAATGTGTGCAGGTGTGTGCGTGTTTTTGTGACATATCAGGACACAAATTTGTATAATGACATGGGTATGACATAGGTATTACAAGGAGAAGGTGAATTATGAGGACATTCAGATTCCTGTGAGGCTAGGTTTAGGTGTAGGGTTGGTGTAGGGCGATAGAAAATATGGTTTGTACAGTATAAAAACAATAAAAGTCCACACAAATGGAAAGTCCCCACAATTCACAAAAACAAACGTGTGCGTGGATATATATATGATTTTAAGAATTTCTTTAGGAATAAGAGGGATCATACAAAATGCATGTAATTGTTGCATTAAGAGCTGGGGGGGGTGAAAACTTTAGAACAGAAAGGAGATATGTACATTTTTCTTATTTTGCCTAAATATCATATTTTTTCATTTAGTACTTCCCCTCAGAGGCTACAGAAGATACTTACATGTTTCCCAGAAGACAAAATAAGTTAAATTTACCCTGATCTTTAAATTCAAAAAGTTTTCACCCCCTTCCTCTTAATGCATGGGTTTTTCGTCTGGACCATCAGTGAGTCTTTGAACCTTCTGTAATAGTTGCATATGAGTCCCTCAGTTGTCCTCAGTGTGAAAAACTGGATCTCAAAATCATACAGTCATTGTTGGAAAGAGTTCAAATACACAAAAATGCTGGAAAACCAAAGAATTTGTGGGACCTGAAGGATTTTCCTGAAGAACAGCAGACAGTTTAACTGTTCAGGACAAACAAGGGACTCATGAACAACCATCACTAAACAAAAAAGATCAGCTGTGAATCATTCAGGTAAAAACACAGTATTAAGAGTCAAGTGTATGTAAACTTTTGAACAGGGTCATTTTTATAAATTCAACGATTATTTTCTATCGTGGACTAAATGTAAACATTTTTAATGTGAAATATCTTAATTCAGGTCAATACTAAATAAACAATGCATTTTGTATGATCCCTCTTATTTTGGTAAAATAATTAACATTTTGCAGATTCTAAAAGGGGGATGTAAACTTTTGACCCCAACGGTATATAGCAGTTTAAAGAAATTTAAGTTTAAGTCAGTTAAAAAGTAGTAAAACTGTTGATTTCAGCACAGTTAGATATTCTGTTTCTTAACTGTTCCTAGGAACAAGTGGAGTATGTGTTTCTGGTCATTTTTACTATTGAAACATTCACGAAGATTCTCGCATATGGTCTGGTCATGCATCCCAGCGCCTACATCCGCAGCGGCTGGAACTTGCTGGATTTTGTCATTGTGATTGTCGGGTATGTGTTAGGATTTCATGTAAAATCTGCTTTCAGATTCAAGTCAGGTTAAATTTATTTGTATAGTGCTTTTCACAATACACACTGTTTCAAACGGCAGAAGGTATCTCACCAGATTTATGTGCTCCATTTGCAGTCTTTTCAGTGTGATAGCTGAGATGGGAGAGCACAAACCAGGAGAGGCCCATCATGCAGCAGGTAAACCAGGTGGTCTGGATGTCAAAGCCCTGAGAGCTTTCAGAGTTCTGCGACCCCTGCGCCTGGTGTCCGGTGTGCCGAGTAAGTGTGTGTGTGTGCACGTGTTCTTCGGACATTTGTACACACAGTCAAATTCCTACGTCTTGATTGTGATTGGGACTGTGATGTGTGCAGGTCTGCAGATCGTGTTGAACTCCATCATGAAGGCTATGGTGCCTCTGCTCCACATTGGTCTACTGGTCATGTTTGTCATCATCATTTACGCCATCATTGGACTGGAGCTCTTCATAGGCAGGATGCACAAAACCTGCTACTATGTAGGAACAGGTGAGAAATCCAAACATGAGGGTGAATTGTCCCTTTAAATGTGTTGTTCATTGTTAATAGTGTAAAGCATACTAAATCGTGTTTGTTTTCATGTGAAAAGAGCTAATGGTGGACGATGATCCAACACCATGTGCTTTTGCTGGTAATGGTCGTTTCTGTGTGGGGAACAACACCTTGTGTCGGGGAGGATGGGAGGGACCAAATGGAGGCATCACCAACTTTGACAACATCTTCTTCGCCATGCTGACTGTGTTCCAGTGCATTACTATGGAGGGCTGGACTGATGTGCTCTACTGGGTATGACCTGTCCTTCATATTTCACCCTTGATTTTTTTAAGCTATAGTTACTAATGTTACACAAATGGGATAAATTATTGGAATTAAAATAGAAGAGCGTTTGAGATGTTCCTTCTTTCTAAGTTAAATATGTGAGTTTAACCCTTGTGCGACCTTTTGGACATTTTTATCCTTTTCAGTTTAGTTTTTTTGATCATTGTGCCTGTGTTATTGCCAGCTGCATACATTTTGGCACAGGTGTGTATTTTTAATGGAATTTTACTATTTCACTCCCATTTCCTTTAATAAATCTGTTTTGCACTAGGTACAATTAAATGTTCCTCTCAGGACCTTAAGGACAAAAATATCCCCACTGAAACCCATTAAAACTGCTATTTTTAATCACAGTGCCATTTAAAATGGCAACTGTAAAATTAAGTAGTTTTTGTTAATAGACTTTCATTCTGTTGGCAAGGCTTCAAAATTATTTTTTTTACCATTTTTTTACCAGATGGTGCCATTTTTTCAGATATGGCCAATAAAGCAAATATTCGCTTTATTTCTGTTTTCTGTTTCTGTGTATTATAGAGCCAATTGGATAAATAATGCAGCTATAGTTGTGTTGGTGTGTTGGTATGGATATCAGAGTGTGGTTTGTGTGTCATAAAAAAAATGTGTGCTTGTAATATTTGAGAGAGAAAAATTCTACTGAGAGAAAAATTCTACTGCAAAATAAAAATCCAACCACGTTTTATGACGTTTTTTGGACATGGACATTTTTGTCCATTAAGGACCAATTTGTAACTTTTTTTTATTGACGCACAAGGGTTAAGGAATGTTCATTTAAGGAATGTTAATTTTTCATCCGGTAAAGAAATGAATACTTGAAGACAAGCAATGTTAACTTCTCCATTGTTGTTCAGTCGTACAAGCAGTTGTTACGGTTGGTCAGTGTGGTATTAATCCCGCCCCTCCTCGTCTGTGATTGGACGGCTGGGTAAAAGGTGACAGTGATGAGTGCTGCATTTTACCCAAAGTTGAATATTCTTCAACTCTTGGCGCAAAAAAAAAAAAAAAAAAAAAAAAAAAGGGGTCAGTGCTTCGTCGTGATCCTGGCATTTAAAAAATGCAGTGTTCCCATTGAAAACGTATGTGATAATAAATCAGCTAAAAAATTGACAGAAAGCAGAAAATAGAAAATGTTTTGTACTGTTTATAGCCTACGTATTGAAATATTATACTTGTTAAGTATAATATACGTTAACATATGACTAATGTGATACAATCGTTGTTGTTTTACTATTTTTATACAATTTATCTTAATTATAATTGATGTGATACAATCGTTGTTGTTTTACTATTTTTATACAATTTGTCTTAATTATAATTGTATTAAATTTAATAATATTTTTAATTAGCTTTTAATTTTTTTTTCAGTTTTTATTTAATTTTAGGATAAAGTTATAGTAATTTGTTATGTGATATATTATTTCATTCATTTTTTTTCATTCATTTTTTCATATTTCGATTTAGCTTTGTTTTTATTTCAGTTTCATTTTTTATCATTGTAGTACTTCTTAAATAAATGTTATATCAGTTAGTTGCCAAAGCAGCATTTTTCAATTCCATTTTTTGTCGACTAATTTTAATATTTATGTTATTTTACTGTAATTCTGATTTTGTATTCCAGATTTTAGTTTTAGGTAACAATAACAACATTACATAGAATTATTACTAACCTTGACTGTATATAGTTATATATATATGTATATATCCAACCTATGCCATTCAAAAAACACTTGGTGACATATATGCAGCTTTATAACCCCCCTCTCTCTCTGTCTCTTATCTGCATTGTTTCTCTCAGATGAATGATTCCATTGGGTTCGAGCTGCCTTGGATTTATTTTGTGTCTCTGGTCATTTTTGGATCTTTCTTTGTCCTCAATCTTGTGTTGGGTGTGTTGAGCGGGTAAGTGACTCTAGCCATTGATCGCTAAGCCTTTGAACTCATATATATGAATGTCTTTATAATAGTCTAGTGTAGTATGGTAAATTGTTTTTAATGTAGACTAATTGTAAAAAAGAAAAGCCCCA
Source organism: Labeo rohita (assembly GCF_022985175.1). NCBI lineage: Eukaryota > Metazoa > Chordata > Actinopteri > Cypriniformes > Cyprinidae > Labeo > Labeo rohita. Next base: position 8,222,097 of record NC_066876.1, on the reverse strand, counting down.
CCCTCTACTGCATATGTAAATAAATAAGGCATAAAATGAGGTAAAGCAGACTTTGTGATGACATTTATTGTTTAAACTGTAATGTGTGTCTCTTTCACATCTCAGTGAGTTCTCTAAAGAGAGAGAGAAGGCCGTGTGTCGTGGTGAGCTGCAGAAGGCTCAGGAGAAACAGCAGATGGAGGAGGACATGATTGGCTACATGGACTGGCTTATTGAAGCAGAGGACATGGATGAGGACGGAAATAAACGTAATACATGCTTTATTTAGTAGCCAACTAAATAAATATTATAATCACACTATGAAAACAGTCAGTGAGCAGCACAGAAATTACAAATAAACAATAAACTACCCAATGAAAATGACAGAATGTCATATGATTGATGATTAATTGCCAACTCTTGCGAAAAAATGGTACATTTTTTGCATACTTTTAAAGAGCCCTTTTTTACAAGATGTAAAGTCTAATTGTGTAACCAGGTTTCCATCCAAAGTTGCGAATTTAACTTATTCGGAAAATTGGAATATCGCATAAAACATTTGCGAACAAGCGCTGTTTTCATCCAACGAGTCAAAGACAACAAAATCGTCACTTCCTGATAACCTGGCACGAAATCACTAAAAAAAGTAGGAGAAGACACTGAATATAGTCATTTTTATATCTAATACATTACTTGTGCCTCAGAGCAAGCAGACAAAACAAAATAAATGCAGTCATTGCTTTCTGAAGTGAATGTGTGCTATTTGGGAATGTAGTCATATAAGACAGTTCTGGGAGACAATTATACAGAAATACTTTGATTACAGACTTTGCTCGGGCATTTCAGAATGACCATAACAATATTTCAGATTCTGTGGAATGAGATCGGTCTTCTGGTTAGTCAGGTTTTTGCCGTTCCATAGCGCAAAGTCACATGACTTTTTTGATGTGGATAGAGAAATTTATTCAGCAAATACATTTCCATCTTCCATTATTCACATTAACCCTTTTTTGCACAAGTCAAAAACCACCTCAAGCGAGCGTAAAAACATTTTTGCGTTTCCATCCATCGTTTCTGATGCAATACTTAAAAATGCTCATTAAAACAGGGTGATGGAAACATAGTCTTAGGTGTATAGGCATATATCTTAGGTGTCCTCAGAATGTGTCTGTGAATGGCTCAAAATGCCCCACAGATTTATTTATTTTTTTTAAAAAATGCCCATTTTGAGTGTAAGCAGAAACACATTGTTTTCATGCATGTCTCTTTAAATGCAAATGAGCTGCTGATATATTAGCTTATATTAGTATTAGTTAATGTTAGATATATTAGAGATATATTAGTTTAAACTTCTGACATAGGGTTTTCTGAGTGCACACATCCGAAGCACACACTGTCACACGGCATGTGAGTACTAAACTAAGTTCTCTTTTATGTCTTATTGTGCTTAAACTGTCAAATACACACAAGTTTGTTACAAACACTCATGAGTTACAAAAACAGTCAGTTATATCTGTGAAGGTTTATATTAGATCTGTGTGGCAGCAGTGTAATATACAGTAAATCAATAAATCCACAACTCTCTTGTCTCCTCTGAGGCTGGGACTCTAAACAGTGTTGTGTGCTCATCTGTGCAGCCAATGACAGAACAGCATGCTTTGCTCAAACTTTTAATTTTCAAATGTTTACTTAATAAGTACTAAAAAAGTGACTCTCTATAAGTACACTTACAGCACTTTTTTTTCAGTCAGTGAAGAACATTTTTATGTGAACATTTTGATTGGTTGTGGTGTAAATGGCAGGTGCTGTGGTGGCTAAGAAAAAGATGATGAAGAAATATGGCTGGTACAAACACAGTGAAGATGGAGGTACTGAGCACAGTTTCACTCAGATTTTGAAATGTATTGCATATTAACCTACAGAACTACATAACAGACATCTGATTTTATTTTTGAATTGCACATTCAGCCCTTTTTGCTTTTATACAGAATCAGATTCAGACTCTGAGTTTGAAGCATTCCTGGATGACGACAACGGCTGCTGTGCATCTATACAGTAAGTATAACAATTTATATTGCTGCTCCCATCTATCATAGTATATTAAACACCAAAACTTTGATTAATCTAAATTCTCTCATTTTCCTTAGGGCACGACTGATGGCTATAAGTTTCTGGTAGGTGTTTATTTGTTGAATAATGTTTACCAGAACCCCAACATTTCTTCACTTCTTTTCTGACATATTTTGCTTTTTTAAAAAGTGATTCATATTTAAAGTTCATTAAAGGAGAAGATAATGTACTCATGTCTTTCTTTCTTCAGTCGTAAAGAAATTATGTTATTTGAGGAAAACATTTCAGGATTTTTCTCCATATAATGGACTGAAATGGTGCCCCGAGTTTGAACTTCCAAAATGCAGTTTAAATGCGTCTTCAAATGATCCCAAATGCAGTTGTAAATGACCCCAGCCGAGGAAGAAGGGTCTTATCTAGCAAAATGATTGGATATTTTCATACAAATAATACAATTTATATACTTTTTAATGCCAAACGCTCATCTTGTCTTACTCTGCCTGAACTTTTTTTCCGTTTCATGACAGTTAGGGTATGTCGAAAAATTCCCATCTTATGTTCTCCCTCAACTTCAAAATCGCCGTATATCGCTGTTTTACCTTTTTTGTTAAGGGTGTTTGATCTTCTTTGCATGTTCACTTTGCAAAGACTGGGTCGTAACTTCTGCAGTGATGTAGGATGATTTTGAAATGATTTTTGAAGTTGAGGGAGAAAATACGATTGGGGTTTTTCAACATACCCTAACTGTCTTGAACCAGAATCAGAGTTCAGGGAGAGCGAGACAAGACGAGCATTTGAGATTAAAAAGTGTTTAAATTGTACTTTTTAAATGAAAATAACCAATCGTTTTGCTAGATAAGACCCTCCGTCCTCAGCTGGGATCGTTTACAACCGCATTTGGGATCGTTTGAAGCCACATTTAAACTGCATTTTGGAAGTTCAATATCGGGGCACCATTTCAGTCCATTATATGGAGAAAAATCCTGAAATGTTTTCCTCAAAAAACACAATTTCTTTACAACTGAAGAAAGAAAGACATGAACATCTTGGATGACAAGGGGGTGAGTACATTATCTGTAAATTTTTGTTCTGGAACTGGACTCCTTTAATATTTGCTGGTTCTTCTTTTTCTCAGTGAGCAGCTGTACCACTTGAATCTGGTCATCAGAAAGAACTGCCGTGTGGCTGTCAAATCCACCAATTTCTACTGGCTGGTGCTGCTGCTGGTGTTTCTCAACACGGCTGCCAGCGCCTCTGAGCACTACAGCCAACCGCAGTGGCTCACCGACATACAAGGTGTTTGAGCGAAGTAAAATGTTGCCAAAGTTTGCCTTTAATGATATGAACTGACCCTGTCTTAAATACACTCTCTTTAACGTCCCAGAACGAGCAAACAAGATCCTTCTAGCCCTGTTTACACTGGAGATGCTGATGAAGATCTACAGCTTCGGCTTTCAGATCTACTTCATGGCGCTCTTCAACCGTTTCGATTGTTTTGTGGTGTGTGGTGGGATCCTGGAGACGGTGCTGGTGGAAATGGACGTGATCCCACCCATCGGGATCTCTGTGCTGCGCTGCGTCCGTCTGCTCCGTATCTTCAAAGTCACAAGGTGATTCGGCTCATAAGTGTTTCCAGCTCATTGTGAAATGTTCATTGTGAAATGAATGATTTGGCTGTATCATTTGAATTTAAAGGAGAAGTCCACTTCCAAAACAAAATTTTACATATAATGAACTCACCCCCTTGTCATCCAAGATGTTCATGTTTTTATTTCTTCGGTTGTAAAGAAATTATATTTTTTGAGGAAAACATTTCAGGATTTTTCTCCATATAATGGACTGATATGATGCCCCGAGTTTGAACTTCCAAAATGCAGTTTAAATGCAGATTCAAACGATCACAAATGTGGCAGAGAAAGAAGGGTCTTGTCTAGCGTAACGATTGGTTATTTTCATAAAAATAATACAATTTATATACTTTTTGATGTCAAACACTTGTCTTTTCTTACTCTACCTGGACTGTTTTTTTCCGGTTCATGACAGTTAGGGTATGTCGAAAAACTCCCATCTCATGTTCTCCCTCAACTTCAAAATTGTCCTATATCGCTGTTTTACCTTTTTGGTTAAGAGTGTTTGATCTTCTTTGCATGTTCACTTTGCAAAGACTGTGTCAGAACTTCTGCAGCGATGTAGGATGATTTTGAAATGATTTTTGAAGTTGAGGGAGAAATACGATCAGAATTTTTCGACATACCTAACTGTCTTGAGCCAGAATACACAGAGTTCAGGCAGAGCAAGACAAGACGAGCATTTGACATTAAAAAGTATATAAATTGTATTATTTTTATGAAAATAACCGACCTTTTTGCTAGATAAGACCCTTCTTCCTCAGCTGGGATTGCATTTGGGATCATTTGAAGCCGCATTTAAACTGCATTTTGGAAGTTCAAACTCGGAGGCACCACATCAGTCCATTATATGGAGAAAAATCCTGAAATGTTTTCCTCAAAAAACATAATTTTTTGACGACTGAAGAAAGAAAGACATGAACATCTTGGATGACAAGGGGGTGAGTACATTATATGCAAATTTTTGTTCTGGAAGTGAACTTCTCCTTTAACTATAGTTACCCTGTAATGCATTTTAGATTTTATAAAAAAAAAAAACCTACAAAATTATTATTAAATTAATAAGTTAATAAGACTCAGTAAGTGATTTGCTGATTTTTAGGAGTCATTGAACTTTGACTTTGAATACGTTATATTTGTTGACATCTCTCTTCAGACACTGGTCTGCCTTGTCAGACTTGGTGAGCTCTTTGCTGAACTCTATGAAGGCCATTTGCTCCCTGCTGCTGCTGCTTTTCCTTTTCCTCATCATCTTCGCTCTCCTGGGCATGCAGCTCTTTGGTGGAAAGTTCAACTTTGATGAGACTCAAATGAAAAGAAGCACCTTTGACTCTTTTCCATCTGCACTGCTCACCTGTTTCCAGGTAACTTGCCTTTGTTACTAAGCAGTCATTTTTGTAACAGTGTTTTTGTAAATGACATCCTCATCTAACCTCCTAAAAGTTGTGGAAAATAAAGGTGTACATATATATAATATTCACTCCCAAGGGAATATAGGCTTTTGTGCATCTACAGAATGTGTAGGAAGTAGCTTTTGTGTCATCGTACCAAGACAATGATTGTTTTATTAGCAATTACTTTAATTATATGTCTTTATTACTATACAAATTATATTAGATTGAGAAAAGATTCAGAAGTAGTTTCTGCACTGAATTGGGAGATGTAAACTGAAGCTCTTTCTTATGTAGATCCTAACAGGAGAGGACTGGAACTCTGTCATGTATGATGGCATCATGGCTTATGGTGGACCAGTGTTTCCCAACATGATTGTCTCTATTTACTTTGTCATTCTTTTCGTCTGTGGTAACTGTATCTTTTCAGTGTGAAATATGTATACATTCAATCTATAAGCTACATATTTTCATATTAACCTTTCCAAATGGCTATTCTTGCATCTGGAGTCTTGCTTCTGGCCCTTGACTTTGTCATCCAGACATCTTGCTGAATGTCTTCTTGGCTATCGCTGTGGACAACTTAGCTGGAGACGGTGGCAAAAAGAAAAAAGAGTAGGCAACACACACACACACACACAGGACAGAAGCAAAATGTGAACATCCTTGTTATTGTCATGCATTCACAGGCACAGAGCTCAATCTATTTGTTCTGTTTTAAAGAGAGAAAAAAGAAGAGGAGGAGGAATGGGAGGATGATGAAGAAAGAGAGGAAGACGAAGCTGGAGTAAGAACCCTGCTCTTTCTTTCTGTCTGCTAAAGGCATTTGAGACACATTGAAAGAAATAGTTCAACCAAAAATGAAAATGTACTTCCACCAGGCCATGCAAGATGTAGATGAGTTTGTTTATTTATCAGCACAGATTTGGAGAAATGTAGCATTACATCACTTGCTCATCAATGGATCCTCTGCAGTGAATAGGTGGCGTCAGAATGAAAGTCCAAACTGCTGATAAAAACATCACAGTAAAGTAATTCACAGAACACCAGTCCATCAATTAATGTCTTGTGAAGTGAAAAGCTGCATGTTCGTAAAAAAAAATCCCATTATTAACCCTCAAAGACCGAGACAGCTGCCCGCAGCTAAAAAGAACTATTGTTCTTAAATATTTTTTCAAACTTCTGAACCAATCTGAATGCTTTGAAAAGTAGAGATTCTCTGCTTTTTTCATATCACTTTTGTCTTGTTTTGATATTCAGAGGCTCCGTAGTGAACGTGATTACATCATCACGTTTTGATCTCATTGATTCCTCAGAAGAAACCAATGCATTTCGTTCCTCTGAGGCAAACAGGAACGATTGTTGACGCTTAGTCCCACCCCCGTGCCCAGATTGTCTATCTATTCAACCAGTTAACATAGGTTTTGGACTTTTGAATCACCAATTAGCATGTTTCTTTGAAAATTCGAACAAACTCGAAGTGAAGGTAAAATGCGTTGTGTGTGCATGAAAACAAACACAAAATAATACGTTTGCATGAAAAAGCACAGAAAACCACACGACAGAGCACTTTGACATAAAACAAACCAAAAACAAGGATGAAACAGTGGTACATATCGGATAAAGCACTGGAATTTATGTTTTCACGTGACTACGTGCTGTCCCAGTAAAACACGGAATACAGCAATTATGTGAATTATTCTTATATAGTTTATAAAGATCATTTGCACTATTTTTTTGTTGCACTCTGTATATTTTTCTCTCGTTTTGTGTGTAGTTTGTGTGTAGTTTGTGTGCAGTTGTTTTCACTACTTGCTGCCGTGTTTGTGTTTGTTGTTCATACTCTGATTGAAAATTATATTTCTCAGAAAAAAACTGTTTTGTTACTATTATAACACTGTTTCCATTTACTTCCTAAACATTTTTGAACACGTCTATATTGTCAGTAAACTAAATATACCTATTTTTCACTGAAAAGCATGGAGTTATATGTTGACAAAATTTTATTTGGACGTGTAAAACACCCATATACAACTTTCTTCAAAAAATCCTGTTTCTGTTTGAGTACACAGTAAAAGAAATCTCCAATTGTTGCTCGCGATTTTCTTAAAATTTTGGAAAAACATTAATTCTTAGAGAAGACAAAAGAAAAAATTGGGACTTTAAATTAGCTAGACTGAAACTTCAAGTTCTCCTGTTTACAGTGATATATAGCACTTGATGTTGACTGCTAGAATAGGTCGGAAAAAGCAAAGAAAAGTGCAGGCATGTCAGGTACCCTGAAAATGTTCTAGGTCTTTAAGGATTAAGGCATTTTAATTTTGAAGTGTCACTTCTGGCCAAAATATTAGTCTATAATCCATAATAATGCTTACTTAAGTGAAAAAATCCATCTTCTGTTGTCTGCACACATCAAAATCCACTGATATGTTTGTTCAGAATTGTTTTGGACTGTTTTTGCTTATTAAACAGTGCTTTATCTTTGAAGGTAAAAATATCTTGATGATGAGTTTGTTTCTTACAACGACAGCTTTTTGTCAGCTTTTTTCCACACTACTGGAGGTGGTGTGGATTACTTGTGGATTATCGTGATGCTTTTATCAGCTGTTTGGACACTCATTCTGACGGCACCTGTTGCTGCAGAGGAACCATTGGTGATGTAATGCTGAATTTCTCCAAATCCATTCTGGTGAAAAAACAAACTATCTACATCTTGAATGTTTCAGTAAATTTTCAATTTTGGGATGAACTATGCCTTTAACCTTAAAAATGTGATGTTTTTCAAAGTATAACAGACTATTTAGCAGGAAATAATGTGGAGCAACATTCGAGTTTACCTGTCAGTATTTCATTGGTTAATATTAATTTTTATTTTATTTTTTTTGCAGTGGAAAAAAGAAAAGTTTTCACATTTTGATAAATGAAAAATTATGGTTTTATATATCAAATATATTTTTGATTTAACATTAATGATCAAATACCTTTATTGAACAATTTCCATTTGACTGAAGGTTTCTATATTATCTGTTGATTATAATTTATTTCAATTATCAACTTGTAGAATTTCTATGATTCTTCTTGTCATATTATTTTTTATGTTTTTCTTGTTCTTAATTTCTTTAGAATGATATGGACGATTGGGAAGAGAATGAAGAGTTGAGAGCAATTGAAGGACTTGAGGGTAAATTCTCTCCAGTCCGACTATTTATATTCACATTCATTATAAATCTATGTGAATTTATTTAAGAACTGTTTTCATGTTGTTTAAAGGTATAGGCACTCCCATGAAAGTCGAAAGTTTTCAACCCAAAGAGAAAATTGTGCCTATTCCTGATGGAAGTTCCTTTTTCATCCTTGGAAAGAAAAACTGGTATGTTTAAAAATGGTACAAATGATGGTTGATAATGTTTTTTAATTTTTTCAACCTGAAACTGACCGTGCCAATGTTCACTTAGTCTCAGAGTTGCCTGCCACAACCTCATTCATCATCAATACTTCACCAACTTCATCCTCATCTTCATCATATTCAGTAGTTTTTCATTGGCAGCTGAAGACCCAATCAAAACTCATTCTGTCAGGAATGTTGTAAGTTCACACACCTCTAGAATAAAGGACTAGACCCAGAGTGCTTGAGGGCCAATCTGTGTGCAGATCTTTCAGTTTTTACATGGTTAAAAAATATGTGAACAAACTGTGGTTAGGCACACTAACTGGCCCTGCAAAATTAGCATTTGATGGTCTCAAAATAGTGATAGATGTCCCTGGTGAATGATTTTTCTCAACAGGACCGTGGTTCCCATGATTCCCAAACTCCATCCCTTATGCCCCATAGAGATTAGTCTTAAAGTACAATTTCTAGTTTAAAAAAGGCTACAACCAGAGATGTGTTTGAATCCCATGAAGACTTTCATATTTCACGCCAAAGTCAGTTATATTTTACATTAAGAAAATGGTTTTTTTTTTTCTTTTTTACATTGTGAGATTATATTAATGTATCTCAGCACAAATTTATTATTCCCATTTATTACTTTAATGCAAAATCATTTTTTAACATAATAACAGCATATAATTTAAATATTCAACTTAATAGCTGTATTTTCTTCAGCAAATATTATCATGAAGTACAGTCATGGCCAAAAATATCGGCACCCTTGCAACACTTCTCTCAGAAAATTGTTCCAATTGCATTTTTTTGGTATTCACATGCTTATTGTTTTTGTTTGCATTGCAACAACACAAAAAAAAAACAGAGAAGAAAAGTCAAACTTGATAAAATTTCACACAGAACTCAAAAATGGACTGGACAAAGGTTGGCACCTTGTCTAAATTGTAAGAAATAATTGCTTTTCAAGCATGTGATGCTCCTGTAATTTGTATTTAGACACATCTGTGGCAAGTAGTAGGTGTGGGCAATATAGTAATCACACTTGCAACCAGTTAAAATGGAGAAAAGTTGACTCAACCTTTGTGTTTTCTCCTGAGCATGGAGAAAAGAAAGAAGTATAAAGAGTTGTCTGGATTTGAGAGAAAAAATTGTGGAAAAACATGGACAATCTTAAGGCTACAAGTCCATCTCCAGAGATCTTAATGTTTCTGTGTCCACTGTGCGCAATATCATCAAGAGGTTTACAGTCCATGGCACTGTAGCTGACCTCCCTGGACGTGGACGGAAGAGCAAAATTAATTAAAAAATTACAACGAAGGATTGTTCGAATGATGGATAAAGAACCCAGATTAACTTCCAAAGGAATTCAAGCTGATCTGCAGACACAGGGTACAACAGTGTCAGCTCACACTATCCATCGCCATCTGATGAAAAGGGGCGCTATGGTAGAAGACCCAGGAGGACACAAAGGCATAAAAAAGCAAGAATGGAGTTTGTGACAAAACCACAATCCTTCTGGGAGAACGTACTGTGGACAGATGAGACAAAAGTAGAGCTTTTGGGTGAAGGACATCATGGCACTGTTTACAGAAAAAGAAATGAGGCCTTCAAAGAAGAGAACACAGTCCCTACAGTCAAACATGGTGGAGGTTCAAAGATGTTTTGGGGTTGCTTTGCTGCTTCTGGCACTGGATGCCTTGACTGCAGAAAGCTGCATCTCCACCAGAGGTCATGGGTCTTCCAGCAGGACAATGACCCGAAACACACTTCAAAAAGCAAGAAATGGTTACAAACAAAGCGCTGGAGAGCTCTGAAACCGCCAGCAATGAGTCCAGATCTGAATCCCACAGAACACCTGTGGAGAGACCACAAAACAGCAGTTGGGAGAAGATCTTCAAATCTGAATGACCTGGAGCAGTTTGCAAAAGAAGAGTGGTCTAAAATTCCAGTAGAGAGGTGTAAGAAAATCATTCATGGTTACAGGAAGCAACTAATTTCAGTTATTTTTTCCGAAGGGGGTGCAAATATTAAGTTAAAGGTGCCAATCATTTTCTCCAGTGCATTTTTGGGTTCTGTGTGGAATTGTATCAGATTTAACAAAAAAAATAAACATGTGAGTACCAAAACATTTGCAACTGCAACAGTTTTCTGAGGGTTGCATTTTCTGACAGAATTGCAAGGGTGCCAGTAACTTCGGCCATGACTGTATGTTTACAATTGTATTTTTAAATTTTAATTTAAATAATATGTATTTTTCATCTTAATGATCCTAAAAATAGTTTTTTTTTCATACAAAGTATTTTATTTTTGGGGGGTGAAATATGAAATTAAAATCATGAGACTGACCAGGTGCTGTACTCTTGTTGTAATGACTGTACTCTTAATTGCGGTCTTTATGTCTTATGATAGATGCTTGGCTATGCTGATTATGTCTTTACCACCGTCTTCACTATTGAGATCATGCTGAAGGTAAATGTGATCCACCTGCACACAACAAAAAAGTCGGTCTTAAGCTTCAAACTGATTTTTTTTCATGTCTACTAAAGGGAAGCGTTATTATCGTTAACTAAAACTAAAAGCAAAAATTATTTAATAACATTTTTTGTAAATTGAAAAAAGTTAAATGAAATAAAATTATTATATGGAAAACTTACAATAAACAAGAAAGTAGAAATGTTGTGTTGTGTTGGCAGCTAACCAAAGTTAGTTTAGGTTAAAAATTGCTAGCTAAAACTAAAATGAAAAAAAAAAAGACTAAAAATTAAACTAAATTGAAAAAGAAAGCTGAAAATTAGCTAATTCAAAATACAATATCGATAAAACTTTAATAGCATAAAAATATACTGAAGTAACACTTCACTTTTGAGCTCTGACAAGGGAATGGTCATGTGCAAAATTATCAGATGTTTGTGAACATTGAGTTTTTGAATGTGTATATTAATGAAAATGTGTGGCGGTGTGTTGCTCAGATGACTGTGTATGGAGCTTTCCTGCATCAAGGTTCCTTCTGCAGAAACGCCTTCAACCTTCTGGACCTTCTGGTCGTCAGCGTGTCCCTCACCTCTTTCTTCTTGCAGTAAGTGTCCATCTATCTCTGATTTTAAATATTCGTTGATTCATTCACTTATTTGTTGTCATTTCTGCATTTAGTTCGAGTGCCATTTCTGTGGTGAAGATTCTTCGAGTATTGCGAGTGCTCAGGCCTCTTCGAGCCATCAACAGAGCAAAGGGACTTAAGGTACAAGATCACGATGCATTTCTCCATGCTAACATCCACAGTCTCCAGCAGATTTACTGATACATCATCCTATACCACTAGACCTGTGTGATATATTAAAATTGATATTGCAATATGGCATTACTGCGATTATTAAATCAAAATTCTATGATTTAATGTACTATATACACTACCAGTCAAAAGTTTTTTGTTTTTAAAGAATTCTCTTCAGCTCACCAAACCTGCATCTATTTGATCTAAAACACAGCAAAAGCAGTAATATTGTGAAATATTTTAACTGTTTAAAATAACTGCTTTGTATTTGAATATATTTTAAAATGTGATTTATTCCTGTGATCAAAGCTGAATTTTCAGCATCATTACTCCAGTCTTTAGTGTCACTTGATCCTTCAGAAATCATTCTAATATTCTGATTTGCTGTTCAAGAAACATTTATTATTATCATCAATATTTAAAACAGTACATTTTTTCAAGATTCATTGATGAATAGAGAGATTTAAAGATTTATCTGAAATAAAAAGCTTTTGTAACATTATACACTATACCATTTAAAAGCTTGGAAAGTAATTATAGAAAATACTTTTATTTAGCACGGATGCTTTAAAATAATTGATTAAAAGTAATGATAAAAACATTTATAATGTTTCAGATGCTGTTTTTCTGAACTTTCTATTCATCAAAGAAACCTGAAAAAATTCTACTCAACTGTTTTCAACATAATAATAATAAATGTTTTTTAAGTAACAACTTAGAATATTAGAATGATTTTCTGAAGCATCATGTGACTAGAGTAACGATGCTAAAAATTCAGCTTTGAAATCACAAGAATAAATTACATTTTAAAATATACTCCAGTAGAAAACTGTTATTTAAAATAGCAAAGATATTTCAGTATTTTGCTGTTTTTGCTGTACTTTGGATCAAATAAATGCAGGCTTGGTGAGCAGAAGAGACTTCTTTAAAAACGTTGCAAAAACGTTAGACTGGTAGTGTATATATGCGCTACGGTAGTGTGAACCGAGCTACACACATGTAAAAGGCACAGTCAAGTGTTATCTGCCAAAATAAAAGCTTTAACATTTGAAAATAAATAAATTAGCGTGTGTAGGACAGTTAGGACAGTTTTACTATAAAATAAAAAATACATTTTTCATAACTCATTTTTAATTTTACAGTATAATAATAATATTACAATAAATATACTTTTGTTTTATATTTTTACTTAATGATAATCAAAATTCAAATCATTATTATTTTTATTGGTCATTATGAGTTGCACACATGTACATGAAAACTGGCAAACATCTTTATGACAAAATAAAAGCTTGATGGTTTAACACTTGAAAATTAAGAAATTAGGACATAAATATTAGTATTGTAATTTTACAGTTGTACTATGAAATAAGCTTCTTTTGCCTTTTTATTTTACAGTATTTCTCATTTTGCTAAATATTTTTAACATTATTTTATAATTGTAGAATTTAATGATTTTATAATTAAATTATTTAAAAAATATTTTATATAAATTAGAAGTTATCTTACTCCCCTTACAAGATCAGCCCAGTCATTCTAGATTTATTTATTTACAAATTATTAAAATATATTTTCATATCACAGTATATGTGTAGCAGAAAAAGAAAATATTGCAATATCAGTTTTTTTAATACCATTATATTCATTATTTCCAGTTATGTTCATTCATTCATAACCTTCAGTGATGTTGCTGTTTGTGTCTTCAGAGTGTGATTCAGTGTGTGTTCGTGGCCATCCGGACTATTGGCAACATCCTCATCGTCACCACTCTCCTCCAGTTCATGTTCGCTTGTATTGGTGTGCAGCTATTCAAGGTACATAAAGTTAACCTGAAATAAAAAATGATGCCATTTCTTAATGCATCAAAATGTAAATAACTTAATGCACTTCTGAGAGGACATTCCTTTTAGGTTGACATCACCTATGCTGTGCAACTACTAGTTATTGTTAACTAGTAGCTAAACAGCTATTTTTCATTAGTTTGACCAGTATTTTAATGCTGATTAACATCCCTCTTGCAGGGCCGGTTCTACAGATGCACGGATGAGGCGAAGCATACACCTGAAGAGTGCAAGTATGTTGTTTGGTCATACATTAGTCGTTCAATTTGCACTCACAGTGACTCACTGGGTTGTTTTCTGAGACGTGTGTGTGATTGTTTCAGGGGCACGTTTGTGGTGTTCAAAGATGGTGATATGAACCATCCAATGGTGAGGGAGAGAGTTTGGGAGAACAGTGACTTTAACTTCGACAACGTGCTGATGGGGATGCTGGCGCTCTTCACCGTCTCTACATTTGAGGGCTGGCCACAGTGAGTGAGACAATCACTCAACTACAACACAGATATTGAAACCTCCAGACTTTCATTGTCTTTCTTGTATTTCCACAGGCTGTTGTACAAAGCCATCGATGCTAATGCAGAGAACAGAGGACCCATTTATAACTACCGCGTTGAAATTTCCATCTTCTTTGTCATCTACATCATCATCATCGCCTTCTTTATGATGAACATCTTCGTGGGTTTTGTCATCATCACCTTCCGTGAGCAAGGAGAGGCTGAGTTTAAAAACTGTGAACTAAATAAGAATCAGGTTAGTATACATTTTTGGTCATCAGTTGATTCTTTTGTTGCTTTTTTTTGCCTGTCTGAGGTGTCTCTCTCCTTTGCTCACAGCGGCAGTGCGTGTATTATGCATTGAAAGCACAGCCCATAAAGATTTACATCCCCAAAAACCCATCTCAACTCAAATTCTGGAGAATCATCAACTCCTCTCAGTTTGAGTACATCATGTTTTTGCTCATTCTGCTCAACACGCTCACACTGGCCGTACAGGTACACCGATACAAATGCATGCACAAGTTCACGTAGATATCTAAATGGAGACATTCCATAGACCTTTATTGTTTTTATATACAGCTAGTTATACTGTAAGCGTACCTACGGTTGAAGTCAAAAGTTTACATACCCCTTGCATAATCTGCTAAATGTTAATTATTTTACCAAAATAAGAGGGATCATACAAAATGCATGTTATTTAGTGCTGACCTGAATAATATTTAACATAAATAACATTTACATAAATGGTTTACATAAAATCAACTAATAGTTGAATTTATAAAATTAACCCCATTCAAAAGTTTACATACACTTGATTCTTAATACTGTGTTGATACCGGAATGATTTTTTGTTTAGTGATAGTTGTTCATGAGTCCCTTGTTTGTCCTGAATAGTTAAACTGCCTGCTGTTCTTGAGAAAAATCTCCACAGATTCTTTGGCTTTTCAACATTGTTGTGTATTTGAACCCTTTCTAACAATGACCATATGATTTTGAGATGCATCTTTTCACACTGAGGACAACTGAGGAACTCATATGCAACTATTACAGAAGGTTCAAATGCTCACTAATGCCGGGGGGTGTAAACTTTTGAACAGAATTAAGATGTGTGCATTATCTTATTTTGCCTATATACCATATTTTTTTCATTTAGCACTGCCCTTCAGAAGCAAAATAAGATACTTGCATGTTTTCCAGAAGACAAAATAAGTTAAATTTACCCTGATCTTCAAATTTAAAAAGTTTTCACCCCCCACCTCTTAATGCATTGTTTTTCCTTCTGGAGCATCAGTGAGTATTTGAATCTTCTGTAATAGTTGCATATGAGTCCCTCAGTTGTCCTCAGTGTGAAAAGATGGATCTCAAAATCATACAGTCATTGTTGGAAAAGGTTCAAATACCCAGAAATACTGAAAAAACTAAAATTTGTGGGACCTGAAGGATTTTTCTGAGGAACAGCGGGCAGTTTAACTGTTTAGGACAAATAAGGGACTTTTGAACAACTATCACTAAACAAAAAAACACTGTGGATCCACGCTGTGGATCATTCAGGTAACAACACAGTATTAAGATTCAAATTATTAAAAAATCAAAGGATCAAATTTTGAACTAATTTAAACAACACATTGGTAATACAGACTTCTGATGACCTTTGTAACACTGAAATATTATTTATATGTATTATTAGAAAAGGAAAAACTAAGAGATCCGGCAGTGCATCATATTTCAGTGTAAAGTTATTGCTTATCTGGGTGAAGTTTTTCTTAAATGTGTAGTTAGTCAGGTGTATTGTAGAGCACTGATGAGATTACTGTATATTACTGTGATCCACAGCACTATGAGCAGTCCAAACTCTTCAACTTTGTGATGGACATCTTAAACATGATCTTCACTACGCTCTTTACTGTTGAGATGATCATCAAACTCATGGCTCTGAGACCTTACGTGAGACCTGCTGCACACTTTCTTGCCTCTTTCACTTATTACTTTGCTCCAGTGGTTTGATATGCAGTCTTGATCCATACGTGTTAGTGCCTTTACGTTTGTGCCTTTTCTTCTCTTTCTCTTTGTGTTTTGGACTACACAGCACTATTTTATAGATGCCTGGAACTCTTTCGATGCGCTGATAGTGGTGGGCAGTTTGGTGGACATCATGATTGCAGAGTTCAGTGTATGTAACCATATCTGATCTATGAGAAATTCCCATGCATATCCAAGTCTACAGTGATTAAAGTACTATATCTTTTATCTTAGACACACACACTTATCAGTTTCTATCATCTATTTTGTTTCCTGCTCTTCTGTGTGCATTTGGATGGTCCTGTCACTTGCTTAGGGTGGAGGAGGCCACGGTGAGGTAAGAATATGCCACAGAGAACAGTATGAATGAAAGAAATGCAGTTTTGTCACCTCATAAGTCAGCTAAATAAGTATTTATATCTTGCGAGCTTATAGCTATTGGTCATCAATAGTACACACAATACATGCTGAACTGTATGCAAAATTCAAAGAAACCTTAATTATGAGTAAAACCTTAATAATTAAGTCTTCATTGCCAATTTGCTTCCATAATTTTTAATTAACACACCCCTAAATAAGACAATCTGTGAACATTTTGATTGATTTTCCCTTAGGACACTGTAGTGTTTTATCACTCCAGCAGGCTGCAGAAAGAAACTTTGTTTATGTGACGACAAATAGAAGGTTAAAATAGTTTAACCATTTTATTGTTTTAAATTTTTCTTGGCTATTTTGCACATTTTTGACCCTTACATTTTTTCCTACTGGACCTTTAAATGACCTCTTTTTGATTTTAACAGGTTGCAGGTTTGCTGTCAAGTCTAATGTAGTTTTCACTGAGACTTTCTTAGCAGACCTGCATTATATTGTGAAGGCTTCACAAAACAGTTCATGTTGTGTAACTCTAACTCTTTGTTAACTGGACATTAAAGGTGATTATTATGCCCCTTTTTACAAGATATAAAATAAGTCTTGATGTCCCCAGAGTGTGTATGTAAATTTTAGCTAAAAATACCAGACAGATCATTTTTTTATATCTTGTTAAAATGGCCACTTTTAGAGTATGAACCAAAATGCACTGAAAGTGTCATGGTAGAGATTGTCACAAATTGGCGGGATTTCTTCCTATGTTGACGTCATCGTAGGGAGAAATCTGGAATCGTGTTTTCAGAGAGACTGTTTATGCTTTACTGGGATTATAAAAAATGAGTGGGTGGATTTTTACTATTATAGGCTGGTTGTTTTCACACACTGCGGCCACACAACTGGATTCAAACAAGTTATAAAAGTGATTTTTGCATAAATGGTCCCCTTTAATATTTGGTCTGTTTTTCCAATTCAAAAGGGGAAAGAAGGGGAGAGTGCCAAAGTGTCCATCACTTTCTTCCGTCTTTTCCGAGTGATGCGATTGGTCAAGCTGCTCAGTAAGGGTGAAGGCATTCGAACCCTCCTTTGGACCTTTGTCAAATCTCTACAGGTGAGTAATTTAGGAACCAAACATTATCAGTAAACTCTGTAATTCTAAATTCCCTTATTCACATCATTTCTTCCTGTCTCTCTGCCTACCTTCAGGCATTGCCATATGTTGGCCTACTCATTGCCATGATCTTTTTCATCTATGGTGTAATTGGGATGCAGGTGAGTTCATCTTTATTCATTTGTCTGTGTTCCTCTCTCTCCTTACATGAGGAACTTTACAGATTGGGAAATTTGAACTCTCTTTTCTGTTTTTTTCCCAGACATTTGGGAAAATAGCTATAGATGACAGCACAGAGCTCAATCGAAACAACAATTTCCAAACCTTTTTCATGGCTGTACTGTTGCTCTTCAGGTGGGCGTACACCAGCGTTAGCCATCTGGTTAATCTTTGACTTGAGTTTGGATTAAGATTTGCTATTGTCTGGTTAGTAAATGGTTTTTACATATAGGTTTATAGCATGTCTTAATCTTTTATTTTTGTTCTACTTCAAACCCAGGTGTGCAACAGGTGAACAGTGGCAGCAGATCATGCTTGCGGCACTGCCAGGACGTCGATGTGACCCAGAGTCTGATTATGAGCCAGGAGAGGAGTACAGCTGTGGAAGCAACCTGGCGTACCTCTATTTCATCAGTTTCTTTGCACTCTGTGCCTTCCTGGTAAGAGATAACATATGCAACATTCGCTTGAAAAACAGTTGCATTACCGCAAGAAACTGTGTGTTCTGGTTTTAAGTTGACTTATAAGTTTAAGTTTTACATAACTCACCAAAAATTTGCGTTCCTGAGAAACTTTGCATTCCATTCACAAACATTATCCATTTTCTTGCACAAGCTTTTGCATTCTCAAAAATTTTGTGTTCACTCACAAAACCAGTCTTAAGTAGCACTGGTATATTTGTAGCAATGGCCGAAATGGCCATTGTATGGGTCAGAATTGTTCTTTTATGCCAAAAATCATCACAATATTACGTAATTTGATTAATTTGATTTTAGTAATATGCATTGCTAAGAACTTCATTTGGACGACTTTACAGCCAATTTTCTCAATATTTTGATTTTTTTTTACCCTCAGATTACAGATTTTCAAATAGTTGTATCTCTGCCAAATATTGTCCTATCCTAACAAACAACAATGCATTATTTATTCAGCTTTCAGATGATGTATACATCTCAATTTAAAAAAAATGACCCTTATGACTGTTTTTCCGTTCACCAGACTTGTGCCTTTTCTGATAAATGCTGTGTTCCCTTGCAAAAGTCTTGAGTTCTACTTACAAAAATGTTGCATTTTATCTTAAAAATTTTTGTTCCTTTAAGTTTTTCATCAACTCACAGACAAATTGCACTCCTCTGAGAAACGTTTGCATTCCTCTCACAAAACTTTTGGAAAAAGTTTTCAGTTTTTTCACAAAATGTGTTGTTCTCACAAATGTTTTTATGTTGAGAGTGAATGCAATACTGATAATGGAAATCATGAGGTAGGAGGAAAAACTAAATTTCAGTGCTTTTGCGGGAAAATGCAAACTTTCAAAAACCCATCTCTGAAAATAATAATCAAATCAAATTAAAACAATCTTTGTTTTCTCAGATCATTAACTTGTTCATTGCTGTCATCATGGATAACTTTGAGTATCTGACCAGAGACTGGACTGTGTTGGGCACTCATCACCTGGATGAGTTTAAACGAGTCTGGTCCGATTACGACCCAGAGGCCACGTAAGTGATATCATCACACATCCACAAACAGTATGCTTTGTGTCTTATGAGAGCATAACTAATATTGTATGTTTTTGCATTAGGGGAAGGATTAAACATCTAGATGTAGTCACCCTGTTGCGCAGAATACAGCCTCCACTGGGCTTTGGGAAGCTCTGTCCACATCGAGTAGCCTGTAGGGTAAGCATGATTTGGTTTTTCGCAGTCACTGGCTGACTAAGAAATGGGTGAAAAAACTGTAACACTAACATTTAAGAGGAACATGAGCCATAGACTATTGTTCAAACATTTTTGAAAAGCATTTATTTGAAATAGAAAGCTGTAGTAACATTATAAATGTCTTTACTGTCACTTTTGATCAATTTAATATGTTGTTACTGTATAAAAGTATACATTTATTTTAAAATAGACCAAAATATCAGAGTCCTGTGAGGCCCTGTAAACAACGCAAGCAGCCTCATTTTAACATGCTCCACATAGCAATATCCTTACAGCCACTAATGTCTACATCTTCCTGTTTGTCTCTGTCTTTTTCATCGGCAGAGACTGGTTGCCATGAATGTGCCTCTCCATCCTGACGGCACCGTGTCCTTTAACGCCACTTTGTTTGCTCTCGTCAGAACATCACTCAAGATTAAAACAGACGGTTAAAATTCTACACACACTCACTAGCATACACACTATTAATACACTTACTTCTGATGTTTACAAGTGAGCATGTTAGCGATTATTTTTATAAGTAAACTTCTATATGAAAAGAATGATACTTATACAGTTGAGGTCAAAAGTTTACATAGACCTTGCAGAATCTGCAAAATGTTAATAATTTTACCAAAATAAGAGGGCTCATACAAAATGCATGTTATTTTTTATTTAGTACTGACCTGAATAAGATATTTCACAGAAAAGATGTTTACATATAGTCAACAAGAGAAAATAATAGTTGAATTTATAAAAATGACCCTATTCAAAAGTTTACATGCACTTGATTCTTAATGCTGTGTTGTTAGCTGAATGATTCACAGCTGATCTTTTTTGTTTAGTGATGGTTGTTCATGAGTCCCTTGTTTGTCCTGAATAGTTCAACTGCCTGCTGTTCTTGAGAAAAATCCTTCAGGCCCCACAAATTCTTTGGTTTTCCAGCATTTTTGTGTTTTTGAACCCTTTCCAATAATGGCTGTATGATTTTGAGGACAACTGAGGGACTCATATGCAACTATTATAGAAGATTCAAACACTCACTGATGCTCCAGAAGGAAAAACAATGCATTAAGATGCATACTTATTTTGTCTTCTGGGAAACATGTCAGTATCTTTTGTAGCTTCTGAAGGGCAGTACTAAGTGAAAAAAATGTAAAAATAAGAAAAATGTACACATCTGGATTCTGTTCAAAAGTTTACACCCTCTGCTCTTAATGCATTGTTTTTCCTTCTGAAGCATCAGTGAGTGTTTGAAGCCTCTGTAATAGTTGCAACTGAGTCCCTCAGTTGTCCTCAGTGTGAAAAGATGGATCTCAAAATCAAACAGTCATTGTTGGAAAAGGTTCAAAAACACAAAAATGCTGGAAAACCAAAGAATTTTAACTGTTTAGGACAAACAAGGGACTCATGAACAACCATCACTTAAAAAATAAACACAGCTGTGGATCATTCAGGTAACAACATAATATTAAGAATCAAGCATATATAAACTTTTGTATGGGGTCATTTTTATAAATTCAACTATTAGGCCTTATTTTCTCTGTTGGACTATATGTAAACATCTTTAATGTGAAATATCTTATTCAGGTCAGTAGTAAATAAAAAATAACATGCATTTTGCATGATCCCTCTTATTTGGGTAAAATAATATTTAACAGATTCTGCAAGGTGTATGTAAACATTTGACTTCAACTGTAGAATTCAAGACTCTGTTATTTGACACACTCTACAGCAAAAACTGAAGTGTCTGTCTATCTTAAATACAGTAATGCAGAACCTTTCCATTCAACACAGGCCCCATTGATCAGCAGAACGAGGAGCTGAGAGCTATCATTAAGAAGATCTGGAAACGCACCAAACCCAAGCTTCTAGAGGAAGTTATACCTCCGCCTTCAGGTACAGTATGTTATGAGATCTTCTCATAGGCTTTATGTGCTTAATATGGACTACCAATGACATATAAAACTTTACTCCTTCTTTGTTTTTAAGCATTTTCTAAGAATCATCTCTCTGCGTTTTAGGGAATGAAGTGACTGCAGGAAAGTTCTATGCCAGCTTCCTGATTCAGGACTACTTTAAAAAGTTTCGCAAACGTAAGGAGAAAGAGAGGAAGAAGAAAGGCAAGGACAAATCAGCCTCTCTCCAGGTAAAGAAATATGACAGTTGTCTGAGTGTGTTGTTTTGCCATTCAAATGGCCATTTTTGCATGCATTAGAATTAACAATTTCAGATGAAAAACAATATATTGGAGCAAGAAAATAACAGTGAAATTAATTAGGACAGAGAGTTGAATTGGGGAGGATAAGGTTTCAAGTGCATTTTTTTCTTCAGTGTAACTCAAGCTTGGTATGTTACTTACATGTTACAATGATGTGCATGTCTTATCATTTTACTTTAGAGTGCCAGCTGATGCTTACATGCATTTTATGCAAATAATGCTATTTTATGCTATAAAAATGTCTTTGATTTACATTACAATCTATCAAAATTCCATTGTTTTTGCCTATATAAAAATCAGCAACTGCACAGATTTGCATGTTTTTTCCTCCTCATGAGCTCCATATTGTGTCTATATCATACTGTTTGAGCCATTAAAACCTGATGTGTCAAATATGATACTCAACAAAAACACACAACACATCTTCTAAACAAACTCTCATCTCGTGTGGTCCAGGCCGGGTTACGCACACTACAGGATCTGGCCCCAGAGATGCGTCTGGCTATTGCGATGGAGGATGAGGAAGGGCTGGAGGGGGAGATGATGGAAGAAGAGGAGTTCTTCAGGGTAAGAACACCCAGTATCTAACATTAAAAATCCAGTAGGAATAGTAAAATCAGTGTGCTGTAAGATAACCGACAGTATCAAAAAAACCCAACTCATATTGTAACTTATATTGTGTATATCAAATGCAAAAATTGTATTTTTAGTGTCCTTGTTACATGTACACTGTGGGCCAAAAATGTAAAAAAAAAATAAATAAAAAAATTCATGAGGTATTTTCAGTACTGTGTTTATTTGATCAAAAATACAGTAAAATTGGAAAAGATTATTACAATTAACAGTTGTTTTCTAATTAAATATTAAAAAAGTAATTTATTCCTATAAAGCAAAGCTGAATTTTCAGCATCATTACTCCAGTCTTCAGTGTCACATGATGCTTCAGAAGTCATTCTAATATGCTGATTTGCTCCTCAAGAAATATTTCTTATTATTAATAAATTTAAACAGTTTTTGCTGTTTTTAGAGTTCAAATGAACAGTATTTATATGAAAGATTTTCTTTTAAATTATAAATGTATTTACTGTCACTTTTGATATATTAATATTAAATTGAATAATATTAAGAAGAAAAAACTCTATAATTGTTGATAATAATAAGAAATGTTTCTTGAGTAGCTAATCAGCATCTTATAATGATTTCT
Source organism: Labeo rohita (assembly GCF_022985175.1). Taxonomy (NCBI): domain Eukaryota; kingdom Metazoa; phylum Chordata; class Actinopteri; order Cypriniformes; family Cyprinidae; genus Labeo; species Labeo rohita. The sequence goes on along the minus strand of NC_066876.1, from coordinate 8,199,198 downwards.
AAATGATCAGCTTTGCATCACAGGAATAATTTAGATTTTAAAATACATTAAAATTGAAAACAATTTAAATTATAAAAGTATTTCACAGTATTACTATTTTTACTTATTTTCGACCAAAAGTATCCTTGGTGAGGCTTGGTAAGTCAAAAACATAAATATATACACTACCAGCCAAAAGGTTTTGAACAGTAAGTTTTTTTTATGTTTCTTTAAAGAAGTATCTTCTGCTCACCAATACTGTATGTATTTCATCCAAAATGCAGCAAAAGCAGTAATATTGTAAAATATTTTTATTATTTAAAATAACTGTTTTCTCTTTGAATATATTTGAAAATGTAATTTATTCCTGTAATTTCAAAGCTGAATTTTCAGCATCGTTACTCCAGTCTTCAGTGTCACATGATCATTCAGAAATCATTCTAATATGCTGACTTGCTGTTCATTTATTATTATTATTATTATTATCATCAACGGTTGAGTAATTGTTTTTCAGATTCTTTGATGAATAGAAAGATCCAAAAATCAGCGTTTATCTGAAATAAAAAGCTTTTGTAACATTATACACTATATCATTCAAAAGCTTGAAGTCAGTATATATATAACTTTCTATTTATCAAAGAAATCTGAAAAAATTCTACTTATGTTCTACTTTGATCCTACTCTTCTTCTACTCAGCTGTTTTCTACATAATAATAATAAATGTTTTTGAGCAGCAAATCAGAATATTAGAATGATTTCTGAAGGATCATGTGACTGGAGTAATGATGCTTAAATTCAGCTTTGAAATCACAGGAATAAATTACTTTTTAAAATATATTCAAATAGAAAATGGTTATTTTGAATAGTAAAAATATTTCAAAATGTTACTGCTTTTGCTGTATTTTGGATCAATTAAATACTGGCTTGGTAAGCAGAAGAGATTTCTTTAAAAAACATTTAAAAACTTTTGACTGTTAGTATATTATACCAAACTTTTGACAAGTAGTGCACTTACCTATTAAAATTAAATTGTGCATAATTTCATGCAACTAAACCCTAATCCTATCCCTATAGTAAGTACATGGTATTAATTAGTATTACTTAATACTAATTTTACTGTAAAAATCACACCTTTAGTTAAAGTGTTACCATGTGACATTTGTAATCAGTCTCACTGCAACCACAGTTAATTGGGTTTCCTTTAACGGCAGAGTGACAGTGTCTTCAGTGATGCTACTCACACACCGGCCATGTCGACTCCCAGAAGCACCCCTATGCCGCCCCATTTGGACGAGACCACAGTAAACATTGAGCTTCCTCCTCGAGTATCCAGTGGGAGCTTTATGCTGGAAGAGGCGCTGGTGGACTCCCGCCCTGCCTCCGTGCTATCCGAAAACACAGTGATAAGTGAACAGCCTCAGAGGTTGTCTCCCCTGCCCAGCAGGTGGACCTCCGGTCACAACAAACTCACCCCATTGTGGATAATGAATAGCAACCAAAGGTAAGGAGCACACTAAGATAAGAGACAAAAGAATAGAAGCATACCCGCATAAACAGAGGCTAATGCCAAATTAGAGAATTTAACACTAAATTCATTTAACCCTAAAGGGACCCCTGGTTGAAAACCCTGGCACTATGAAGTATCACAAACAAGTAACATCTTAAAGAGCAGGTCATATGTTTTTTTTAAAGTATTTGTCCTAATATTGTTGGATGTTGGAGTCCCCTACAACAGATTGAAATGCATCTATGGTCAGAAAACACTGTAATTTTCTCAGAATATACATTTGTCAATAATTTAAAATGGTTCATTCAAGCAGTTCTGAGCGAAATGTCTGTAAACCCCTCCCTTCTATAAGCCTACTCTGCTCTGATTGGTCAGCTGGCCAAGTCTGTTGTGATTGGTACAGAGAGGAGTACTTGAGCAAGTTAGCGAGTGCTGCCAAGTCTGCAGTTGTTTTTCATGTCTGTGTGTTGAAGCGAATACCCCAATCGCCATATTTACCCCCTGGAATGCAAATTTTCCAGGGAAACCCCAACAGAAAGTGTGTAATTTACACCCCGGAATGCGATTGGGCTAGTTCTGAGTAGCAATTGGGCGTGTTTTGTTGTGAAAACCTGGCAACCCTAGCATGCACCTTTACGTAAAACAATAATATAGTGCTCCAATCCGTTCTTAAAATAATGACATAAAAACATTTTGCAAGCAAATCATGCCCACAGCTAATGGTGGATACATTAGCCAAGTGCTCATGTGACTAAGTGATGAAACAACACTGATTGTAAACCAAAGTTTGTTACATTCTTTATTATTACACAAAGTAATTAGAACAACAAAAGTCTGCATTAATCAACACAATCTTAGGAAATAGTGGGTTCACAGTGAATTATTAGAAGTATTTCAGTATGACAGTAATATTGTGATTTGAAACCTAAAGCTGCACTAGGTATACATCATATAATAGCACAAAAAACAGATATTGTGAGCACTCACATAAAAATGTACACATAACTTATCAATCATACTTAAAGGTTGTGTTTTGGAAATGCTTTTTGATCCAAATAAAGAAGATTAGAAGCCAAAGAAGATAAAATTGTAGAGAAGCAGTCCTCTGTAAAATATGAGCACACAACAAAAGGTTGAAATTGTATTGCTGTGGTATCATGGAAAAAAATGAATTTTAACCCCAGATTCTTTATACTGTCATCTTTTGCCAATGAAAACAAAACAAGCTTTCACAGTGCAGAATATAGCATCTTCTCGACATGATGTAAACACACTAACTAACAGCTGGTCAGGTCATGTTCATATTTTGCGGGCAGACTGGGATTATTCTAATGTGTTACTAAATGACGTAGATCGACTCTTTTTTGAGAGACAATATTTTTATGTATAATGTACTTTTTATATTAACAACTTTGCAGACTGTTCACATTGAAGGATAGCTACATTACAAACTGCAAAAAAGATATTTCTCAAAAACCCATATGACCTGCTCTTTAAAGGGATTTATCACCCAAAAATGTCCATCCATCCAGTATGGTACTTTCTACACAAAATAAATTTTGGGAAAGAAAAATATTGTGAAAAACATCTCAGCGTTTTTTAACCAAAACAAATGTTTTCAACATTGATAATGAGAAATGTTTCTTGAACAGCAAATCATCATATTGGAATGATTTCTGAAGAATCATGTGACACTGAAAACTGGAGTAATAATACTACAAATTCAGCTTTAACATCACAAGAAATAAATTACATTTTAAAATATATTCAAACAGAAAGCACCAACCCCAAAACTATTGAACGATAATGTAAATTATTTGAAAATCTTAGATTTGGAACGTCATTAGGTATGAGTAAATAATGAAAGAATTTTTCATTTATGGGTGAACTGTCACTTTAAGGCCTATTCACACCAAGAGCAAAGCAGCAAAGTAACAATAAAACTGATGTGTTCATTCTCATGGAATGCCATAATGGAAGTAAAACACACTCCCAATTTGTCAGTCATTTTGTCAATTTTTTTTTTTTAAGCTTTGATGACTTCTAGTGTTTTTTTATGCTCCCTTTAACTCAGAGGCTAAAACTCTGCTATATAGTCTGCCATTGACACATAGTTAAAGGAGAAGTCCACTTCCAAAAAAAGATTCACAGATAATGTACTCACCCCCTTGTCAAGAAATTATATTTTTTTTAAGGAAAACATTTCTGCATTTTTCTCCATATAATGGACTGATATGGTGCCCTGATTTTGAACTTCCAAAATGCAGTTTAAATGCGGCTTCAAACGATCCCAAATGCGGTTGTAAACGATCCCAGCCGAGGAAGAAGGGTCTTATCTAGTGAAACGATCGGCTATTTTCATTTTAAAAAATCCAATCTAAATACTTTTTAATATCAAATGCTCGTCTTTCCTTTCTCTCCCTGAACTCTGTGTATTCTGGTTCAAGGCAGTTAGGGTATGTTGAAAATCTCCAAATGTATTTTCTTCCTCAACTTCAAAAATCCTTTCAAAATCATCCTACATCACTGCAGAAGTACCGACACAGTCTTTGCAACGTGAACATGCAAAGAAGATCAAACACCCTTAACAAAAAAGGTAAAACAGTGATATAGGACAGTTTCGAAGTTGAGGGAGAACATGAGATGGGAGTTTTTCGACATACCCTAACTGTCCTGAACCGGAGCCTGTTTACCTAAATGTACCTATTGTAAATTTGCCTTATTGCAGTTAGGTGACAGGAATGTTCTCTCATTTGTTTATCTACTCATACTTTCAAAAGGCATTTGAAGAAATTTAAGGAAATTCTGTAAATTGACAGGTTGAACTCAAGGTTTTTTTGTATATAATCTTAATGTATTTTCATATTCAGGACTGACACAACCAGGCCTTGTGACTATATTCCTTCCCCATCCCCGGATGGAGGAATGCAAAATGGTGGAGTCACCGAAGGAGTTGTGATCACTCCAGGAGGAGATGGAGGAGCAGTGACAGGAGAAGTCACAACAGGAAGTGAAGGAGTGACAGTAGGAGGAGGAGTCACAGATATGCCGTATCCTACAGAGCAAAGCAGTGTCAGCAAGGAGGAGCCTCCGAGTGTTGTCTCAAATGATAGGTGAGGACGACTGTTTGGCTACCCATAATGCATCAAAACAAGCACTGTCATGCATTGATATGTATTAGTGGTGTCAATCGATTAAAAAAAAAAAAGGAAGTGTATTTTTTATATTTGTTTAATGCAATCTTTTTATGACTGAAGGCAAGTATCACTGATACCAACTGATGTCTCTATGAATTTTTCCTAATATTTAACCATTGACTATAGCCATTCAATACAGTGTAATTGAGAGCTTTCCATTTAACATTTATTAGACTTGTAATTTAAGTGAACTTAAAACAATCACACATAAACCCATTATAATAACATAGCTACCTGTACCCTTTAGCAAGAAAATATAACCAAATTTAATAAAGTTATCAAACACTAAAATCGAAATTAAATAAAAGATAAAGCTTACAACTACAGAAGTTATTGATTTCCTCTTTATAATTTATAGTTTATAATTTTGTTCTTTGATTAACAGACATCACAGCAGCTGGTTATTAGGATATTTTGGCCGCTGTTACTTTAAAAGCTGCAGCTGCTGAACTTGAAGCGGATCTGACACTGCTTTAAATGTGACTCTTAAATAATAAACACTTACATGTATTCGTAGTTTTATTTTGGTTTTAATATGATACAGCTTTAATAGGCTATAGCCTAATACAGCACGCTACCATATTTGTGTGTGCACTCACTACTAGTACAGTATAGATGGGTACAAGACAGGAAGATTCATTTTTACTGATATATAATCAGGCAACATCCCATCTGACCGCAGTTCATTGATGTTCTACTGAAGCTCCTCATCAGTGGTACCGTTTCCTTTGCTCACAAATGAATCTGAGTTTGTTTTGTTGTTTCAACAGACAGTGGTTTCCTGAAGTTCCTCCAGCACAAACACCAGCACTTAATGGGAGCAGTGAAAGTGTGGCGCCAGTTCAGCCCAATAACATCAACAACAACAGTTATCAAGGCAACAGCCAAGATGCTGGTGGCTACCAGGGCAATGGATACCCTGTAAATGGCTACAGTGTCAATGTTACCAATGGGACTGGTTATCCAGGCAACCGTTATTCCAGTAACGGCTACAGCAGCAATGGATACAGTGGTAATGGTTACCAAAGTAATGGATACAACGGTAATGAATACAATGGCAATGGGTTCTCTGCACGACGGCGCATGCTTCCCCCGACTCCCTTAGGTAAAACCACTGCACCACTGAACCATTTCTCCACTGCACAAAATATAACATGTTCAGCTTTTCAGTAAGCTAATATTCTTCTTTTTCTGTATGTGTCAGGCCGAAAGCCCAACTTTAATATCCAGTGTTTGAGAAGGCAGACCAGTAATGAAGATCTGCCCATTCCAGGCACTTACCATCAAAACTCCCCACCCTGCAGGGCACGAGCACAGGTACACATCCTCCAACAACATCCAACCTCTTTTGTAGATAATCTACCTGTCTTCTGTCTCCTGACAGATTATATATGAACTTCAGGAAGCAGAAGGACATTTAATATATAAAATGACAAAAAAATTATTTAAAAATGCATCTTTTTATAGAGTAATCTTTGCTGATTTGAAAGAATAGTAAGAAGAACTTGATATTTCAAAATGAATATTTTGTGGATTTAAGCAAGTTATACTTAATATTTAAAAATATTTAAATTAAAAAACGCTGAATATACTGTAGACATGAGCAATATCACATGAGTAGCAGTGCGTTATCGCTGTATATCGGCACGGCTGTGATTTGGCCGTAGGTGATCATAGCGTGCCAATATACAGCCCTAATGCATGGTATGAGTGTGACATTGTGTTTATACAAAAATGCATAAGAAACAACAAAGGAGTGTGTTTAAAAACCCTCTTTTGTGCAGAAATACTTCCTTTTGCCACAGATTCAAATCTCAGTTTTGAACAGCTGAGCCCAAGCCTCTGTTACTAATTCGAAAACGTTGCTTTAGAACTAGTAACGAAGGAACGTTGAGTTGCTTTATGAAAGCTTATTGTATTACTGTAGTAAAAGCTCACTGTATTACACAGAGTCGAGTATTATGAGAGAGAGAGATGGACTGAGCGAGTGTCATTACCTGCATCTGATAAAGCAATCATTCTTCAGATCAAACTCATATTCACAATAAAATGTTAGATTTACCCAAAACAAATTATATCTCATGTTTAACCACTATAGAGACATCAGGGCCAGCTGCAAATTCCAGAAGATCTGGCTGAGGTAAGGCTGCTCTTGGCGGGTTCATGAGCACTGAACCCTGGAGCTCACATCTCCGAAAACATTGAAGCAAATTTTCAAATAAGCAAATTTATTAACAAACCCCATATTTCAAGTCTAAACAAGTACATTCTCATCTAAGAAACTCTTAAAGCTATATTCTGTGACATAAACATTTTTTTTTTTAAATGATGGTGGAATTGGGCGTTCGCCATAACACTTGCTGTGCAAAAAACTGCAAGCTGAGTGATACAAACAGTTAAACGGTTATGGAGCTCTGATATCACTACAATATTGTGCTCTTGTCAGCCAATCATATTCGAGGACCAGAAAGGCCTGTTGTATAAATATATATAGCAGGCATTTGCCTTATATTTATTTGTCATCATTGTAATTAGTTTCGTGATATATTACGCCTGCCATACTAAAAATCATTTATTCATTATTTTAAATTAATTATATTGAATTATATACAAAACTTGATATTTGAGTAGGAGCTTTTATATATTATGATACAGATTTTATGTATATTTATATATACATTATTTATTTATAAATGCAGCCTGCTCTAACTTCTTGATTACTGAATTTTTGCTAAAATGATATTGTTGCTACAAATTAATTTTAATTTACATTATTATGATTATTATTCATGTTAATATAATTTAGATTACATTTAATAAACATTTTTACATATATATTTGCAATATACTTATCTTGTCACTGATGACACTTAAAACGCATAGCAAAATAGGTTTCATAGATTGTAAATGGAAAAAAAAACACTGTTGTCAATAAATTACTATAAATTACTATAAATATATTTGGAATTTTTAAAATAATAAACACATATAAAGGTTCAATCTGTTCAGTTAAACAAAATACAGAAAATTAAACGTAATTAATACACTTTACATTTACACTTTACACTAGTACACTTTAAATATCTTGCATTTAAAGACTGATATTATACAGAGATCATACAATCATTATTAACCCTCTTAGCATTCCTGTAAAATTTACCTAAATGTGGTCCACTTTCAGAACAACAATTTACAAATAATTTACTCACCCCCTTGTCATCCAAGATGTTCATGTCTTTCTTTCTTCAGTCGTGAAGAAATTATGTTTTTTGAGGAAAACATTTCAGGATTTTTCTCCATATAATGGACTTCATTGGTGACCTGATTTTGAACTTCCAAAATATAGTTTAAATGCAGCTTCAAAGGGCTCTAGACGATCCCAACCGAGGAAGAAGCGTCTTATCTAGCGAAACAATCAAACATTTTTTTAGGAAAATAAACATTTGTTTACTTTTTAAGCACAAAAGCTCATGTAGCACTACCTCTGGCTTGTGTGTCCACAACGTCATGTCGAAAGGTCACAGGAAACGTAGGCAGAACTACAGACCCAGTGTTTACAAAGCGAACGCGCAAAGACTAAGAAAGTGCAAGTAAGTCAAATGCTGATTACAAACAAAAAGGTACAACGATATCGGACGATTCTGAAGTTGTAGGAGAAAATGAGATGGAGTTTTTCGCCATACTCAGTACACAGATGATGAACCTACATGTGATTCGTAGTGTCGTGGACGTGCATCCCAGAGCTAGCGCTACATGAGCTTTTGTGCTTAAAAAGCATATAAATTTTTATTTTTAAAAAAAAAAGACAGATCGTTTCACTAGATAAGAGCCTTCATCCTCAGCTGGGATCATTTAGAGCCCTTTGAAGCTGCATTTAAACTACATTTTGGGCACCAGTGAAGTCCATTTTATGGAGAAAAATGCTGAAATCCTTTCCTCAAAAAAATAATTTCTTCACGACTGAAGACAGAAAGACATGAACATCTTGCATGACAAGGGGGTGAGTAAATTATTTGTAAATTGTTGTTCTGGAAGTGAACTTCTCCTTTAAGAAATGTGCATTGTGCAATAAAGAAAGACACCAAATAAAATTTAATTATAATTTCATAGTAGTAAATCTTAAGGCATAAATGTTAATGGATTTAAAGTACACTTAGTATGAAATTAATGTATTTTAAATAAGTTATTGCATAGGTTTTTTTTTAAACTAGGGTTACTATAAATACAAAATCAACATTGTGCAAAAATATATGTATATTAAATTAAATGACATTTTAGATTAAATTTTCCTCACAAAAGGTAAAATAATATATAATGTATGCACCTGCTTCAACAGACAAACAACAGCTATGACTCACGGCGGAGCAGCATTTCATCTGGGGTTTCTTCAGCCTCTTGGGCAAACAACCAGGCCAGGCGAGGCCGTCTCCTCTACGCCCCCCTCATCCTGGTGAACGAGGTGGGGGGCACTCAGGCAATGTGGGGCGACACCAATGGCAGCGCCAGCCTGCCGGCATCGGCCCGACCCGGGTGGATTGGCAGTGGAATGGCAGGCGTGGCCCAGCAGCCTCGGGCGTACACCACTCTCAGAGTGCCCTCCCAAAACAGCCCCGGATACATAGAGAAGGGAAGCGCTGATAGCCTCGTGGAGTCGGTAAATACGCTTTTAGATTGGTGTATCAAATAACCATCTTACCCAGTGTCCATAACTTCATTCTACTTTTATTTTTTTAGATCTTGATCTCTGAAGGTTTGGGTCTATATGCCAGAGACCCCAAGTTTGTTGACTTTGCAAAGCGGGAAATCGCAGACGCCTGTCACATGACTATTGATGAAATGGAGAGCGCTGCAACTGATCTTCTAAGTCGAGGAAGGCCAGGACAACCGATCGGACGCTTTGAGGAGGATCTGTCTGATGAGATGAACTGTGTTATATCATACTAAATGGGCTTCAGTTTGTCTGGGAGGGCAGAACATTAGATTGTCAGTGCGATTGCGATTATCTATGCATTATAAACTTAACATTAAACTCTTCATATTCAGCCCAGCTGGACAGAGTTAATTATATTCAATTCCTTCAGTAGATATAAGGAACTTGTGGTGACCACAATGACCTGTATTTACCCAATTGCTTTGCATAGAACTTTAATAAGAGCTTAAGCAAACCACAGGATTAGCCTACTCTGTGATTTCAAGTCCTGAAGCAGTGTCTAAAAAGATACAGAGACTTTGTGTGAGATCATAAAGGCAGCATCTAAATTTGGTAAAAGAACTTTTGAAATTTATGTTGAAAGTATTTGTGCTTGTGGAAGTCTTAGCCTAATAAAAAACACAACCAGTAACTTTCAAATGACTGGTTCACACAAACCTACTGGGAATTGTTACTATTTATATGGCTTTGTACGTTTAAAGTCACCATAAGATCAGAATGGAAAACTTTTATAAAAACTATTATAAATGATTTATGTTGACTTGATCACTTGATAAGACTTCAAATAACCTCAACTTTGGATTTACATACCACTGTCGAATATTATCTTTGTAATCATTGCCTAATATTTATTATGTCAGTTTAATGGAATCCACATGATGTTTACTGACCATATATAACGTATTATCTTATAGCTGTATAGTACTACCGTATGGACATTACTTTTATATACTCATCTCTGGCTGATAACAGCATACGTCATGATTGTAACACTGAAACATGCATTTTCTGTGAAGCAGCTTTGAAACAAGTATTGTGAAAAGCACTATACTAATAAACTTGAAATTGAATTTTTCAATGCACATCATTAATTTAATTATTGTGCCCGTGTGATCTCTAATCTAAAACATTAACATTTCCAATTATTTCACTTCATGTATGGTCAGGAGCCATGGTTATTAACAGGCAGCTGCTGACTCACCAAGGACCAGAGTTTTAGCTAAAAGTAGTCTTTACTGTTCTACTAAAGAAAAAAGTCAGTTAGGTTACGTCTTGGATGGCCTGAGGGTAAATAAACTGCAAATTTTCATTTTTGGGTGAACTTTATTTTGCATATTTACTACTACAGGTACCTTGGAAAAAGTGAAACATATACATTGTTTTTTTTTGTTTTTGTTTTTTAAAAGAACAATAGCCAAGTTGTGTTCTCTAATTCCCAGTTCTAATTAACTTTTTCAGTTAGTTAGACTGTACCCGTGCTCAGAAAAGCTAGTACGGATTATATTTAGTATTGTGTTATAGTTACTGGCATTTACTGGCTACCTTACTGGAGGCAAAATAAAGCACATTTTTTAACAACCTTTGCAAATATGAAAGGTTCAAAAACACCTAAAATATGTGCTTGTATTTAACGCGTATTACACGCGTATTTCATACGTGTATTTAACGCGTGAAATACCAGCACATATTTTACATGCTGTTAACTTGGTAAAATTTACATATTTTTGAACCCCTCCAGCATTTGGCTCACTTTTGCCCCATAGCTTGCATTTTGCAAAAAAAAAAAAAAAACTACAGTAGCTTAACAATTCGGGCTAATATTTAGCTAAATGATTTGCATGGTTTTATATGTTGCTAAATAACCTATTTGCATCATAAATATTTTTAGACCTGGATAAATTTGCTTTGATGTAACAGCCATTACATCTGTTATGCAAAAATTGTACTTTGTCAAACCAAAAACAGTTTTTTAAGTAAATGGGTGAATGACATATAATAATACGTGGTTACATGACAGCAAAAGTGTACAGTTGCCAAGATACAGGGGGTGGGTCAACTTACCCCACTCTCCCCTATGTGTTAAAGTTGAATATGACCTAATCAAAATCAAATATGGCCAAGTCAAAACAGCTCTATTACATTAGAAACTCTATGACCACAAAACGATTTTGAAGGCACCTGAAGTCATTACAGTTGGCAGCCTTATTCATGTTTAAAACATGGCTATATTTTGTTCTGGCGTCATGGCCAATTAAAGGATTAGTTCATTTCCAGAATAAACATTTACTTTTAATTTACTCACCCCCATGTCATCCAAGATGTTCATGTCTTTCTTAAGTTAAGAAACTAAGATTTTTAATGGAAAACATTCCAGGATTTTTCTCCATATAGTGGACTTCAATGGTGGCCAATGAGTTGAAGGTCCAAATTGCAGCTTCATTGGAGCTTGAAAGGGCTCTACACGATCCCAGCCAAGGAGTAAGGGTCTTATTTAGCAGGGTCTCATTTAGCAAGAAGGGTCTTCTTATTTATTTCTTAAATAACACTAACAATCCTGAACTTTGAGATCTTTGCATTTCTTACCCCCTTTTAGGTTGTTACCAATTAGATAGATCCCTTTATCTTGGAAACTTCCCCATGTGGACCTCAGTTGACATTCACTACCTTGTAAGTGTTTAGTACTTGAATCAATATGCTAGGAAAGGTTGCACTATGAATAATAATGACACAGCGTATGAAGGTAGGGACTTGACAAGTAAGGCAGATGAAATGACAACAGCGTGAATATGAAAAGACTTTATTTACTGAAAAGAAACAGTCTTTTAGCACAGACCATTAAACATGGTGAAACTCTCCCCTGTACACTTGCCTTCAACAAACACTGACTGTCAAGGTGAGAGAAAGAAATGGTAATACAGCCACATTTCTTGCATTAAAACATTCTCATTTCCCCTCAGTGGGCATGATGGTCATATGAGAAGTTTATGTTATGTTTTGGTAGTATAGTACAGATGTTTAGCCATGAAAACACAGCATTATTATTCTTACTACTTGTAGTTTTTCCAAACCATTGAGTGCTGCCTCCAACCAGGTCAATTTGATAATTTATATTATGAAATAATCTTATGTGTAATTACTTCAAAACTGTGCAAAGCTTTTTTTTAAGTGTTGCCAGAATTCTTTGGTTCTAGATGTGACACCTCTTTCCTCGTATTTCTTCACAGTCACTGCATCCAATCAAACCAAGGCACAAAAAAGCATGGCAACAATGACCTATACTACTCCAAAACAATCAATCTCTGGAGCAAAACTCTGACCTGTAGTTTGCTCTTAATAATCATCTGTCTTGTAATTGTAGTCGTAGTCCATTGAATCTGTGAAATCAATCACTTCTGGTTGGGTTGTGTTCTCTTCAATGGTTGTGTTCTCTTCAATGGTTGTGTTCTCTTCAATGGTTGTGTTTTCTTCAATGGTTGTGTGCTCCTCAGGATGCCAAGAGTCATACCAGAGAGTTGCACTCTCTGTGGCAGGTGCAACTGTAGTTGTGGTTGTCGTGGTTGTCGTGGTAGTGGTAGGTGGTATTGTTGTTTGGTTGGCCAGAAGCCTCTGTTGCCTTAGGCGGCGGAGTCTCATTATCCGTAATCGTCGAAGACGAGCCCTATTAATTTCCCCACCATTACCGTTACTGAATTTAGAATTTGGGATTTGGTTATTGCTGTATGTATAGCGTTGTCCACTACCCCTGTTGCCACTGTTCAGCAATCGGATGGGCCTATTGCCATGGAGAGCCATGATCTGTTTGATGCGGTCCCAGTTGGATTTGTTGAGGTCAAAGTTGCACAAGGTCGCACCTGGTTCAAACCCTACCACACACAGACGGGTCATGGGAGAGAAGCCTTCTGCTCGGGCCGTTACACGGTACTCACCGGGATTTAGAAGTCGCCAGTAATCACCAGAATCACCTAAGAGTAGAAGAGTCTTGTGAAACTGTTGAGTGCCCTAAAAACAGGACAATTTTCAGAACTACCAAAGATATCTCACCTGTCCTAACGTCATGGTTGACTCCCTCCACAGACACAGTGGCATTGGAAATAGGGTTGCCCTCCTTATCCTTCACAACTCCCTTAATGCCCCGATGCACCTGCGAAAAGGACCATGGTTAGTGTAAGGGTAAGTGACGTCCAATTCCATGACCAAATTTTTAGAAGCTTGCCTCGAATAGTTATAGAAAATCTGTATTTTTACTACAGACTTGAGTCTGAGTCTGGATCTGTTCAGATTCAAGTACTAGAACACTATTGCAGGAAAGCTACTTTTCAAAGTCTTACTGTTTCTAAACACTTGCAACTGTCCCGTTCCCATAATGGGGATGTGAGTAGCTCACCTGATCCATGAAGGTCAGCAGGGCCTCTCTGTTATGCTCCCATTCTCTTAAAAGTTCACTCTGATGAGGGAACTTATCACAGCCCAGGAAAACAGATAACTCAAAACAGTTAGTGTGAAGGTAGCTGAAGTCATTCATACCTACAAGAGAGGAAGGGACAGGAATATGTATCAATAAGAAAATGAGTCTTTAGAGCTGGGGTCTCCAAACTCGGTCCTAGAGGGCCGGTGTCCTGCAGAGTTCAGCTCCAGCTTGCCTTAACACACCTGCCTGTAAGTTTCTAGCATGCCTAGTAAGAGCTTGATTAGCTGGTTCAGGTGTGTCTAATTGGATTTGACATTAAACTCTGCAGGACTCCAGCCCTCCAGGACCAAGTTTGGGCACCTCTGCTTTAGAGCATCTATGTAGATTCAAATTGATCTTACACAGGGTTGCCCAAACTTGGTCCTGGAGTGCCGGTGTCCTGCAGAGTTTAGCTCCAGCTTGCCTCAACACACTTGCTGGGAAGTTTCTAGTATCCCTAGTAAGTGTTTGATTAGCTTGTTCAGGTGGGTTTAATTGGGGTTGGAGCTAAACTCTGCAGAACACCAGCCCTTCAGGACGGAGTTTGGGCACCCCTGAACTTACAGATCCTATTAGACCTGGGCTGGGCAACTTCGGTCCTGGAGGGCCACTGTCCTGCCAAGTTTAGCTCCAACTTGCCTCAACACACCTATGGGAAAGTTTCTAGTATACCTAAGAAGAGCTTGATTAGCTGGTTCAGGTGTGTCTAATTGGGGTAGAGCTAAACTCTGCAGGACACCAGCCCTCCAGGACCAAGTCTGGGCACCCCTAATCTTACAGATCCTTCTAGACCAGGGCTGGGCAATTTCGGTCCTGGAGGCCCAGTGTCCTACAGAGATTATCTCTAGCTTGCTTCAAGTTTCTAGTATGCCTAGTGAGGACTTGATTAGCTGGTTCAGGTGGGTCTAATTGGGGTTGGAGCAAAACTCTGCAGGACTCTGGTCCTCCAGAACTGAGTTTGGGCACCCCTGATCTTACAGATCTTTCTAGACCAGGGCTGGGCAACTTCTGTCCTGGAGGGCCACTGAGTGTCCACTTCTGCTTTTGGAGGGCCATCTTCTGCAGTGTGTAATTAAAACCTAATTAAAAACACCTAAACCTGAACCAAAAGTTAATCAATGTCTTCTGGATTTTTCCATTTGTTGCAGTGCTTCAGCTTCCTGATAATACCATTTCTGGGTCCAAGCCTCCATTCCATTTTAAATGAGAATATTGTCTCAACAATAATTTAGGAACGCTATTCATTCATAGTACATCTTTAAGGTGGTGTATATTAACACTGTTTGTTTTTTCCGCCTGGAAACGGTGACTAATGTCAGACTGAACAACCTGATAGAAACTTCCAGGCAGGATCAGAGGAAGCTAATCTTTGCAGGAAGGTGGCCCACAGGAGCAGGATTGGACACCCTTCTTCTAAATTATTAATTTTATGATCTATCACATGATGTTGCAGCACAAATTCCTAATGCTCACTTCCTGGGATGGGCTTCCACTTGGCACGGTTGACAGTTCCCATCCCACCAGTTGGGTCATCAGTATGACATCCTCCCTGAAAGGTTTGAGTCATGGTACGGTGAGTAGAGGCATAAGATATGGCCAACCAGCGGAACAAAGATTGGTCCTCAGTCACTCTGATCTCCTCTTCTGGTTCACCCTCTCCATATCCCTCCCTATATCCCTCCGAGTATCCTTCTTGATAACCCTCATGGTACCCTTCAGAGTGACCCTCATGATGGTACCTTTGGATCTCATCGTGGTACCCTTGGTTCTCATCGTGGTACCCTTGGTTCCCATCGTGGTACCCTTGGTTCCCATCGTGGTACCCTTGGTTCCTTTCGTGGTACCCTTGGTTCCCATCGTGATACCCTTGATTCTCCTCATGATATCCTTGGTTTTGATGGTGATACCCATAACTTTCTTGATGGTACCCATAGTTCTCGTGATGATATGCATTTTCTTGAGGGCCACTGTAGCTCTCCTGATGGTAGCCAATGTGAAGGTAAGGGTTGGGTTCTTCTTCTTCCTCTTCTTCATACTGTCGCTTACGTCTGTTTGCTCTATAATTTAGTTTTTTCTCCATCTCCTCAGACTCCTTGGTGAGGCGGCGCATGTCAAAGGGGTATGTCACCAGTCTCTCACCACCCTGCAGGTTGGCACCAAGCACAAATGGATGGCTCTTCATCCAGGAGATAAGGGCAAGAGTCTCCACTGCAAACTGCAAGACAGAACATAAAGTTAGTTTCTGTTCTCTAATGTGACCTCTAACCAATTTCAGTTAAGTTCAAGATCAGAGTATATGAGTGGTGCTTTGATTCATTAACTGTACATCCATAACACAGCACTATTTCCTTACTTACTGAGCCATTGGTTAACAGAATACCCTCAGGGATGGGTACATGGTGATTTGGCGCCAATTTGGGCACCATCCCCTTATCCTCTGCATCCCAAAGAATGTTATTTAAGTCTGGAAAGTTCTGGAAGATGTCATGGCCATCTTCAGTCCAGTGCCCTAGTGTCCAGCTACCCAACTCTGATCCCTGTGAAACAAAGTGATGTAGCTTACATTACTTTAATGAGATTAAAGCTATCTGTAAATTTAATGGGGACTTAGTTCTTTGCCAAACATGTATATCCAAGATTTTTGGGAAATCTGTTTAAAAGCAGTCATTATTTTAACAATTTCTGGCTATCTTTGTATACATTTTTAAACACACCTTTTCAAAAGCTTTCATATGGCCGTCGGGATTGACTGATGGCACCAGATGAATTCGTGTTTCATCCACAAGGTGGCGCACTCGAGGGTTGCCATCTTTATACTCTCTACACAGGTACTGCATAAGCATCAGAAGAAGCTCTCTTCCCAGAGCCTCATTACCATGATAACCTGCTGTGTACCTGAACTCTGGCTCTCCTGAGGAAAGATGTTCATGTTCATAAAATGTAACAGACTCATGTTGCTTGTTTCAGTACTTGTAACCATACTGGAATAATAACACTGTGTCTTCCATATTAACTCTGACGTTCCTCACCTGTTTCATGCATCCCAGGATTGTCAGTAATCTCCATGGCATAAATTTCCTGACCTTTAAAGCTCTTGCCCAAACTGTAGAATCTGGTGATGTTGGGACACTCGTCAGACACGGATTTCATGAGCTGTGACAATAAGAAAAGTCAAATTTGCAAATTCACTTATCCCAAATGGTTTGTCCAACAAATATGAATCACAACTTAAACCTTGTGCAGCCACCCACTATTTTTTTGAAATGTAAACTACTGTATTTCTTATATCTTTTCTTATTCATGAACTTTTAAGACTCCAGGCATTGACACTCTCCCATCACCTTCTCCATGTCGAGGTAGTTATGATGGGTGTAGTCTAAGTCATCTCGATGGGTCACTTCATTCTGACTCTGGTGCTGGCTGAGAGGATCTGAGTAAAGAGCAATAACAAACAATATTGAGTAATATACCTAAACTATTGATAGATGTGGATCCAGACAGGAGTATTACTAACAGCAAATCGCTGTTGATGCTAAGAATAATTTTTCAGCTCACAATGCACAATAAATTAATAAATACATATATACATACATACATACATGCTTCCTATCAACAGGTTCTGAGTCTCTCACCTAATACTGGACAACCCAAAACCTCCATCCTCATACACATGGTGCCATTCCAACTCTGTGGCAAGATGCGGATATACCGTGCCACTACCGGCTCCATAAACTGAGTCAACACTGGGGTGGATTTATCTGAGTTACCAAAGAATAACTGAAAGCAGAAAGAAGGGAAACAAAAAGTGACTCAACTACACATGACTAAACTGCCCCTTTTGACTTCCACAGTATGAAAAAATTACTATGGAAGCCAATGGGGACCATAAACTGTCTGGTTACTCATAGTACATTCTTCATAATATAGTATACAGGTATATAGTCATACAGTTTTGGAACAACTTGAGGGTAAGTAAATGATGACAGAAATTTCATTTTTAGAACAAATATACTTTTAAGCACCACAAAAAGATTTGGCAACCAAAGTTCCAAAAATGAAATAAATGAGAAAATGAAGACATTCCGGAAACCTACCCATTCAGCATATCCATCATCAAGGACATTCCATTCTCTGCTGTCATTACTAAATGCCACATAGTAAGAAGACACATAGTCGCTCCTGAAACAACAAAACAATAAAAAGGGCTGTAGATGTAGACTTGGTATTCTTAAACACAATTAAGCACACTGTGCATGGGCTCCAAGGTTTTTTTTAACATCTGTCTTACTCCAAGGGGTCATCTCGACCCTGAGTGATAACACCAGTGAACTCTGTTAATGTGCGTGCGTCTAGTTCAATCCAGTGGGCCTTCTCTTCAGGGTTACCACACCATGCCCCACCATTCATATCATCTTCATCACCAGATGCCTGTGAGATAAAACCATTATAACACCACATTACATTTCCTATACATTTCATTCATGCCAGTAATGCATTTTCAGAGTGAGTACATGTATCTGCACATGTTTGTACCTGAATATTGAGACGAGCTCTGTGCGTGCCATAGCGATGTTGATAAACAGAGGAAGTCAGCAGCTGGTCATTCTCTATGCGATGAGACTCCATACCCAGAGGAGGACAAACTGAGGCAACGCAAACCAGAGAAAAAATTGAATATGGAAAATACGTTCACATGTTGAAGTAGAGACTGAAATCAGTGTGTACTGTGCTACACATTTCTGATTGCACCACATCATTTTTATTTAAATTTATACTCTTTTCTTGATGTTCTTAGTTATTTTAAAATTTTTCTTTTTATCATTACAATTTGATATAATATCAGTTTTTTTTTTTTTTTTTTTTTTTTATCAGTGATAGATGTATAGACAGACTATGCACAAATTCTTGTCATCAAGATATAATAAAACAACTATAATGGAATTAATAAACGTATGATTAACTCATAACTTCCAACTTATTTTTAACTTAACTTATAACTTCAAAACAATTTGTTCTGCCACTTGTGTTGATTCAGATGAAGGACTACATCCATGCATCTGTTTAATGAGCAGGGAGGACATTTGGAATTTCCTTTGAAAAGAACCAGCTGTGGAATTGGAGCAAGATTTGGCAGGATTCTCCATCTGTAAAGACTTAAAAGCAGCTAAAGTCTTACAAAATGTTTTAAGGTCTCATATTCACTTGAAACGAATGAAGGTTTTAGTTAAGTTTGTTAGCATTAATTATGTTAGCATTAGTATCTAAGACCCTACAAACACAAGACACTGAACTTTAAGGAACATCTTTGTTTGGTAAGATCTGTGGCTTGAACTGAGAGCTTGGAGAGATTCAGTATTACATCACTTGAATGTTCTTATATAAGTTTGTTACATGTCAGCATTTTATTCATTTTTTCACATATTTTTTATCCTACGTGTTTTTATTGGTCTATGTTATCTACTAAGTGATGGATCCCATCTGGCTCCGTGCCTAAACCGAGTTCCCACCACTCACTTTTAGGCTCTCTGTACACGCGTGGAGGTGGAGGTTTGTGAATTCTGCGTTCTCTCTCCTCCTCTTCCTCATGCCTCCTCTCTTCTCTTTCTGAAGAGAACATTTTTAGAGAAAACACAGTTACATAGTTCATAACATATACTATTGAATCATGAGCATGACGTACATTGAAGATTAAACTCTTAACCTCCTGGTAGTTTAAGGCATAGTTTACCCCAAAATAAACTTGGAGCATTTAATGTGTTGGCAAAAACAGCATCATAGGATAATATATGCCGGTATTTTGGTTAATTTAGAGTCTGATTGTCTGTCAGGCACATATGGAAGAGAGTTTTGATTGAATAACTTTGATTGAGACCTGTACTGCTTCAGCCACAAACGGTTTCAGATGGTTCAGTCCAATTTGGTAAATCTGGTAAAAGTCCAATTCACTAAAAAGAAATGGTTTAAATGAAGGATTCATTCGCAAACCTGACATCACTCTGGACTGTTTGTCCAAGGCTCTGGATTACAGGTAATAATGTTATATATAATGTTCAGTTTCTTGCACAGACCGACTGTTTCGCTTCATAAGACCTCTATATATCTTCAGGAGCAACAGGTATTAATTTTGTGTTGCCTAATATGCTTTTTTTTTTTTATTCTCAAGGATGGGCAGCCACTGATTTGCATTTTATGAATCACCAGGACCACAGTTTCAGCTAAAAATCTCCTTTACTGTTCTACTGAAGAAAAAAAAAGTCACCCACATCTTGAATGAGTTGACGGGGAGTAAATTAACAGCAATTTTTCATTTTTTAGGTGAACTATTCCTTTCCTTTTGATGCGTTATCGCTAACAAAAACCATGAAAATTTGTTTTCGGCAATTTAAGTAGAAAGGTCAACTTGGCAACTATAATAAATTAATAAGTGTAAGTTGAAGTTGAAATTACTAAAATGACTAAATATATAGTGCACAGCATACATGAGTACACCCCCTCTGATTAAATATAAAATATGTATTTTCTTAATGATAACTAATATAATTCATAGTAAGATGGAGAAAATGAAATGTATTAAACATATTCTTAATAAAAACAGGGAAATATATGCCATTGATATCTGTAAAATAAGTAACCTAGCCAATTTTGTTTAAATATTAAAACAAAGTATAATATTCTAGTACTTAATATGTCCTCCATAACTCTTAAGTACACTCCTCTGACACTTCTTGGCACTGAGTGTACAAGTTCATGACAAATTTTCACATCTGTCCTGTTTAACTCCTGGAGGACTTCCTTTAATGCCCTGATGGGGAGTTTTGCTTAGCATGTCTCTACAGAACCCCCCACAGCTGCTGAAATTGAGCTCAAATTGAGCGAATTACATGTTCACTAAAGGATTTTTAACTTGGAAGAATGAATATCTTCATTTTCATGTTGAAAAAATGCCCAATAATGCAGGGAATGTGGAGAGAGCAGCATTTCTGTTTTAAGTTTTTATATTACGTCACACAGTGGTGTGTGAATTCATGACAGCACAGCTCCCTCACACCTTCAACTCTCATACAGAAAATCCCTATATAAGAGCTTTACTACCACTGAACATCACTGTAGGAACCAGGCACTTCTCACTGTACTCCTCCTATAGCAACACCATAACATTTTGGATACTGTTAGATCCAAAACTATTGACTTGATCTCTTGAGACAAAATTATGGATTCCCAGAAGTCTATATTTTGTAAACATGGGCCTTGGGAAAAGCTAAATGAGTTCATTGTGCTTTGGCTACAGGAGGTAGTTCTTATTTGGATAAACAACCATGCGTGTCACTTCTGCTGTATATTACTTTGTGAGATAAAGTGTCACTCTTTTCACAGCTTTTGATAGACACTTTCTTGGTGTTTCCCCTGCTCTTTTCTAGCAAAAACTCACTAAATAAAAGCTTAAAGTGAAGACCTAATTATTTCACAAGTCCATTGTTTTTGAACTTCTGTGTTACTTTTGCCATATTTCACACTTAAAATAATAATTTTAAGTGTATTCCTCGTACCATTCTTCTTGTACCGTCCTCTTTTATGCTAAGAAATAAATCTGCTGACAGTTCTCTCTCAAGTGTTTTCATTGTTGTCAGCATTAAGACTGAGTATGATTCAAGAAAGTACTTATCTTTAACCGTTTTGGTTTAACAAACTTATAAAATATCTACCTGTTGATAAAAAACTTGCCTTAAAGTTAAACCAGAAATTTTTATTTAGTTTTATTTAAGTAACTTTCAGGATGTACTCATTTTTGCAACACAAAATTGTATCACTTTGATAAGAAAATTGTATTTTCCTGAATAATTTTAACATTCTTCTTTGGTAACTGATCAAACGGCATTGCTGGAATATTATGTCTCTAAAGAACCCTAACATGTCTTTTAAGTAAAGAGTAATTGCTGAATTTGTTAAGTTTCAGAGGGGGTGCACTCATTTATGCTGTGCACTGTGTACACACACACATATATATTATATGTATGTTTGTGAAAATGAACATCTTATCCTACTAGCATAGCATATTGCTAACGGGTTAAAAATATCTGATAAGCTAGAACTGTTATGATTCTAACAGTGAATTCACATTTTGATAAATGTGAGTGCTAATGTGAGATAGCTTTCATCGGTTATTACAGTATATGAGTCTCCTTGGCTCAAACAAACAGAGTAATGTTTGAAGAGCGCAACAGAGCAACACTCCACATATAAATCAACCTGTGAGGGTCTCTCTAATAGTTTCCGCACATTAAACTAAAAAGAGAGAGTATTTTTAAAAAATATACTTACCTTTCACAAACAATCAGGTGAGCAATTTGAAAAGAAACACACACATAAATCTGATACCACATATCTTGAATGTTTAGTAGATTCTTGTTATACTTTTGACAAACATTATGAACTGTTTGCAATTCTCTGGAATGCTCTGGAGCTCCATTTCCATTTATCTTTACAATCCAGAGATGGGAGGATGTAATATAGATCTGTGCCCTGTAAATCTGAAGATTATAGTTCCTTAAATGCTCAAAGACCTGTCAGAGTAACAAAATGGTTTTCCAAGTAACATCTTGACCGTATATTCGCAAATCAAAGATAATGTCCTTTACAAGTTAGCAACAGTTTTAGCAAGTAAAAGGACTTTTAGTATAAGTTTAGTAGAACTGTTTAACTTCAGGTTGTGTCTTTTTTTATTGGATTTTTAGTAAATGTAAGAACAACTTACATTGTTAGAAATGTTTAAAGATGAACATTTATTACACTAAAGCAATTTTATTGGATTATCCATGCATCATTGTTTAAAAATATATCAAATGTACACATTAAGACTATTATTTCCTCTCTTTGAGCCCTTTTTACAAATTAAAGGATGACACATGCCACAGATGCTGTTAGTAGTGCTTAACTTCTGTTGACCTTAAAACTTCTCTTCAACTCTTTCTCAGCTCACTTTCTCATTTTGGTTGAGTCCTGTTGTACAATATCCTGCACATCAAAATCCCGCTTCACTGCCTTAGGTCAAAGAATATTGTTCAGTCTATTAGGAACCAAAACAGAAAACTAAAAACAGAGTTCATGGGAACAGGGTCCGTTCTCAGTTGTTAATGAATGCTTGTCATAGTAATTTCCCACAAAGTCAAGTCTATAATCAAGTTTAAGGAGATTGTGGGGCAGCAGGAAGACAAAGTAGAGGTGATTTCCAAGCTAACAGTGTTATTTAAGTAATTTGTAGTGCATAGAGTTAGAATTTGGAGATGGCAAGTTAGAAAGGCCTGATAAGGACTGTGCCAGTGTTGGCCAAACACATTAATGTTTTTCATCAGTTAAGCATTTTTTTCAATTCAGCTAACGATGAACCAATAAATTAGATGATCTTGCTTGTGAATTGTATGTCCAAGTATCTGATTGAAACCAATGATAGTCTAATACGTTTATTAGAATGAACAACATTACTACATTATTGTTGCGGTAGACTGAAGGGCAGTTATGGTTCTCTAAATTGTATTGTTATTCCGGATGTCAGTATCTGGGTCATTCTATAATTACGGGGCATTTGCAGGAATAATATTTGTGTAACACTGTTGACAGTCAATTAATCCACTCTTGGGACAGATTTGCTAGTTTAACCAATATTCGGGGAAAGAGAGAGAACAAACCTAGTGTTTCATCCACGTACTTCTAGAGGAAATATCATTATACTGTGCAAATTATGTGAGAATGGGACAAACCATTCCTTTCTGAGGGGGGTTTTCTAGTGGGTAACTTAAATTACAATGTTTTATTTGGACACAAATAAAACAAGTTATATCACAGTAAACACTTATTATTTCTGAAGTGCACACCCAAATGTCTTGATAACCTAATCTAACTGAAGGCAAAACTATGAAATTAATTCATATTTGAATTAATCATTTTCATGCTTAAATGAAGAGCTAAATGAGCAACTTTACAAAATTGGAGCTTAATACCAGGGTTGTATGTGATATGAACATCATTTTTTAACAAAAGATACGGCTTTTTTCAACATACAGTAGTGTAATTGGGAAAATATAATTGTGTACTAGAAAATTAAGCATCGGGGCTTTATATTGATGAAAATATATTAAAAATATACTTCACGGACTTGTACCCACAATTATAGAATGACCCATATCCGTGAGTACCTGTTTTTCAGTGTCACATGTTCAGTGTTCAGTGTCTACTTTTGAAATATTAGTTGACAACTTATATGAGGGTAAAAACACTGTACCTTTTTCCTCTTGCTCTTTTCTTTGTCTTTCTCTCTCCCTTTCTTTTTCCCTCTCCTCTTCCAGTTTCTTTTCTGTTGACAAATCAGAAACCAAGGGTGTAAGAGGCACTAAATAACAGTTCAGTGTTACACATTAAGCAAGTAAAGCAGGTTTTACAAATCTGAGACTACTGAGTTTTAAAAATTAAATGAAAGAAAAGTTACATATTACAATGCACATTTCATTAAAGCAAAAGAGGATAAACCAAACACTAAATTCAAAAAAATGTAAGAAAATGCTAGCTGAAAGTCATATTTGCAACTGAAGTGGATTACATTAGATTGAATCAAAAATGTCCTCAAGGCTTTTGCCAGATTTCCATTTTTCTACCCTAATAAAAACAGGCTCTTGCTGCGTAATCAGAAACGGGTGACATTTTTGTTTTTACTCCAGGACAGAGTTTTGTTGCTTACTAAAATTTTATTTATCTAAGATAAGTGTTCCATACACCAACTAACAGACATAAAGATCTTTTTTTTATGCACTTAAGTTATTT
Organism: Labeo rohita; assembly: GCF_022985175.1. Taxonomy (NCBI): domain Eukaryota; kingdom Metazoa; phylum Chordata; class Actinopteri; order Cypriniformes; family Cyprinidae; genus Labeo; species Labeo rohita. The sequence goes on along the minus strand of NC_066876.1, from coordinate 8,174,545 downwards.
TACAATAAGGTCCAAAAAGTTAGTATTAATTCATTCTTCAGCTAACATTAACTAACAATGAACAATACATTTGTTATGGTTTTTATTCATCTTTGTTAATGTTAGTTAATAACAGCACACTTATTAATTGTTTGTTCATATTAGCTCAAATCCAATAAAAATATTAACGGATACAACTTTAGATTTTAATAATGTATATTAAATAAGATTAACTAAGATTACTAAATGCTTTAGAAGTATTGGTAACACTGTACAATAAGGTTCCATAACCTTATTAACATAAACTAACAATGAAAAAACTTTAAAGCATTTATTAATCTTAGTTAATGTTGACTCCAACATTTACTTATACATTATTAAAATGAAAAGTTGTATCTATTATTGTTAGTTAATAGACCTGAGCAAACATGGGCTAACAATGAACAGTTGTATTTTAACTAACTAACATTAACAAAGATCAATAAATACTCTAGCAAATGAATTGCTCATTGTTAGTTAATTTTAGTTAATGCATTAACAAGTTTAATGCAAAAAGTGAAAACTTATTGTAAAGTGTTACCGACAATATTTAAAGACTACTTTTTAGCGTTTTTTCAGTAAGATTTAGCTGGAAAGGAGATGCACTGCAAGACAATATTAATTTTCTTGTTGGAAAAATTTTTCATCTAATTGCAACATAATTTTAAATGCTAAGCTTGATGTCAAGCGGCACCTCTGCGTCTCTGAAAGTGTTTATTTGAGTGTAGAAATGACAGGTCACACTGTCTACACTCTCATTAAGACGAGAGCGAGGCCAGCACCTCTCATGCCGTCTCACTTTATGTTTGTTTTCTTTTGAAAACAGAGTATAAAAGCAGTATGTACCATGTCCGTATTCATATTCTTCATACCAGTTGTTTTCAAACGGAGGGACGGTGGGCTCCTCTGTGACAGAAAAGAAAAGAAAAGAAATACAGGTTAAATTTGGGCGTTTTACTGACAGTACAGTAGAGAAACTTTAATGACTGACAAAATGCTCGCTCCGCTGTCATTTGTAAATACCACACCAGACATTGCGGACTTTAAATGGTGTAAAACAAGATCTTTCATGAGATGGGTGTATATTGTGGTAAAAGTTTATTTGATTCACACACAAATTTACAGGGTGCTTAAATTCACTCTTTTGTAATGTCAAATGTATTAATAAAACAAGTCTAAGACAGCAGAAACCTATTAACCCAACTGACTGTTAAATCTACTTTTTTTGTCTGTTTAACATGTTTTAGAACTACACTCACAATTACATAATGTGAACATAATGTAATTTTAAAGTAGCAGCAGTCTGCGATAATAGGGAAACAAAAAAGTCATTAAAGCAGAAGTTCACTTCCAGAATAAAAATGTACAGATACTTTACTCACCCACTGTTATCCAAAATGTTCACATCTTTCTTTCTTCAGTCGTAAAGAAAATATGTATTTGAGGAAAACATTTCAGGAATTTTCTCCATAATGTGGACTTCAATGGTGCCCGTGAGTTTGAACTTCCAAAATGTAGTTTAAATACAGCTTCAAATGGCCTAAACGATCCCAGCTGAGGGAGAAGGCTCTTGTCTAGCAAACTGAATGGTTATTTTCTAAAAAAAAATGTACAATTTATATACTTTTTAACTTCAAACGCTCATCTTGTCTAGTTCTGTGTGAACTGTGTATTTTGGTTCATGACAGTTAGGGTATGTCGAAAAACTCCCATCTAATTTTCTCCTTCAAAATCGTCCTACATCACTGTTTTACCCTTTTTGTGAAGAGTGTTTGACCCTCCTTGTGCGTTCACTTTGTAAACACTGGGTCGGTACTTCTGCAGCGATGTTGAAGTTGGAGGAGAAGATGAGATGGGAGTTTTTTGACGTGCCCTAACTGTATTGAACCGGATTACACAGAGTTTACGCAGAGCTAGACAAGACGAGCATTTGAGGTTAAAAAGTATGTAAACTGCAATTTTTTTAAGACCCTTCTTTCTCACTGGGATCATTTAGAGCCCTTTAAAGCTGCATTTTGGAAGTTTAAACTCGTGGGCACCATAGAAATCCACTATATGAAGAGAAATCCTGAAATGTTTGCCTCAAAAGCACAATTTCTTTCAACTGAAGAAAGAAAGACATGAACATCTTAGATGACAAGGGAGTGAGTAAATTATCTTTACATTTTTGTTCTGGAAGTGAACTTCTCATTTAAGAAATCATAATTTTAGGCATTTTTGAGGAGGACACAGTGTTTAGAAGTAATGATGGGTTTACCTGTGGTAGTGTGATGCCAGTCTTTGTCAGTAGAGCTGATCTCTTTGCCATCAGGAAAAGGCATGTTTTCTGCCACCTCATCTATTGCCAAAGAATAAAGTTATAAGTTTATAAGCTGAACAATCAGCCATTTGTGATCTTTCTAGGGGTGTAAACAGTACAGAAGTCATGGTTCAGTACGTACCTCGGTTTTGGGGTCATTCGGTACAACAGAAAATGTATTTCTTAATTTATTTTTGAACAGACAGCAGTGCTACATACGTGTGCAGTTTTTTATGATATAAATTAGATTGTACATTTTAAAGATTTAAAGCAAAAACAAGATGATCTGACTTTAGATTAAGGTTTTTGAGGAAAACATTCCAGGATTTTTCTCCATATAGTGGACTTCAATGGTGTCCAATGGGTTGAAGGTCCAAATTGCAGTTTCAATGCAGCTTCAAAGGGCTCTACACGATCACAGCTGAGGAATAAGGGTCTTATCTAGAGAAACAATCTGTCATTTTCTTAAAAAATGCACTAACTCTGCAATGTGTGACTCCATGCATTATGTAATCATACTGGAAAGCTCACACATAGTCAGTTCTTTGCCTGTGTACTTTGGTTCAAAAAGAAAGGGTAAGGCAAAAAACTGCATCTCATTTTCTCCTCCAGTTTCAAAATCGTCCAACATCGTTGGATATAATCGTTTATATATACATATATAAATTTTTTTTTTTTTTAGAAAATGACCGATCCTTTAGTTAGATAAGACCCTTATTCCTCAGCTGGGATTGTGTAGAGCCCTTTGAAGCTGCAGTTTGGACCTTCAACCCAATGATCCCCATTAAAGTCCACTAAACTAAGAAAAATCCTGGAATGTTTGACTCAACATTTCTTTTCTTTTCGACTGAAGAAAGAAAGACATAAACATCTTAGATGACACAGGGGTGAGTAAATAATTTTTCTTCTGGAAGTGAACTAAATATTTAACATAAAAACCTTAATTATTGGAAGACTCACATCTAGCATCCCAGTAATCATCATCTTCAGTTGGACGGCCAGCGATCACAGAGGTTGTAGGTGTGGGTTCATCCACCTTCCAATAGTCATCATCTAAAAATAAGTTTAGGGAAAGGTTGATTATGATGAACAAAAGTGGTGTTTATTTAAACAGACATGAGTGATATTCTGCTTACATGAGTCAGGATAAGGCGGGGAATACTCATCCGTGTCAGGAGGAAAGTCTGTTGGGAATTCTGTGGTTTTCTCAGTCGGGGGGTCTGTAGGCTTTGCCATCGTTGTTGTCTCTACAAGAAATTCTATGGATACCAAACAGTGTTTGTGAGTGCAAATAAATTCCAATGAGTCATATTCCAGATCATGGAATAAAATGATCTTACTTCAGGTGCAGCATGTTCTCCAAGATAGTTTAACAATGATGTATGCTTCAGTAGAAGCCACAAGTCACTTCATTTTATTTATTTTTTTCTAACAGCTGAATTCCAGGTGTAGAACTACACTACCCATAATTCCTAAAGAGAGATCCACCAATCAGAGAAGCTGCTGTTACCATACAAATCTCTCAAACTACAAACTCTAACATTATTTTTCAATAAACTTATTTCGACAGTTTTACAATCAGTTAATTCATTTGTAAAAGAAAGTAACCTGATATACAGTTTTGCTTCAAATCTGAGAGTGCAATGTTATGATTCATCTCTGAGCTGGACGATCTGGTCGCTGAATCTTTAAAAAAGAATGTTTTGAAATTCCCATGGAGAAAATCACTTCTACACAACCAAGGCAGTCACTGTTCACCAAAAATACACAGATCTAAAAGACTTTTAAGAGCTTTTTTAATGAGAAGGGCTTGTCTAACCTTCCTCCCAGTACTGGTCAGGTTCAGGGTCATAAAACTCCTCATCATACTCAAGAGCCACAGTGGTTGTTGGAGGCAAAGTGGTGGTGGTGGTGGTGGTGGTGGTGATGGTGGTGGTTTCCTCCCTGTTCTTCTTGCCTTTCTTCTTCCCACCCTTCTCTCCTTTGTTCTTCTTCTCGCCCTTGGGTTTCTTGGTGGGTTTGGGAGCTTTGGGCTTCTTGGTGGGCTTTGGCTCTTTCTGTCGTTTTCCTCTTCCCTCCCTCTCAGTTTCTCGACGCATTCTTTTTGCTTAAAGAACGCAGAGAAAATGAAAGAACTGAATTGAATTTTGAAGCAAATAAGAAAAATGTAATTTACAGCCAAGTCATAGACTATAACCATACATTTAGTTCATGTAAGAGCTGGCTGAAGGTTACTTTGTGGTTAGTCTCAAACTGTCTGATGCATATTGGAAACAAAACTGTCACTTTACAAAAACAGCAAGCTAATCTTATTGGTTGCATTTATGCAATTTCCATTCCAGGGTTTATACACTGTGTTTACAAAGTACAGCTATTTTGGCTGTCACATTCTGGTTGGATGGTCTGTCTATGTAGATGGTTTGTGGATAAAATAAATGGCAAAGTTGACTATACTTTACACCCATAATCAGAGGTTTCTGCAAGACTATTTTTTTTTCTTTGTGAGTTAAACATCTCTGATGTTAGGTATCCTCTTAATAATGTTCCAAATTGTTGTTGTTGTTGTTGTTTTGTTTTTTTTTGCAGCAAAGCCATTTTAAGAACAATTTTAGGTTCTCTGAAAAACCTTTCAGCAAACAGCTCTTAAAGAACCATTATTTTTTCCTCAATGTGAATATTCTCAAGAAGAAATCATTGAAGAAGAAGAACCTCGATTTTTAAGAGTGTAGACATATTTCAGTGTAGACATTTAAAATAAATAAATGAGTAAATAAATAAATAACTAAAACCAACAGCCTATTTTGTCTATTTTGTTTGAATCTTTCATGACCAAATACTGCCAGGCTCAATTGATTTGATTTTTAATCAAATGAAAAAATAAAATGAAAAAAATGAATAAAATCAGCCAATTCTGGTCTAGTTTTCTGCAACACTGACTCCCTCAATCAACCCACGCTTTTAGGATGCTTGTAACAGGAGCGTTCAAAGAGAAAGGAATGTCGCTGTGTCTACCAGGACGTCTGGCTACACTTTGATAATTCCCTCCGAACTTCCAACACATTGTTTTGGACAAGTCACTAACTCAAGCATGATGTAAACAGCCCCTCTAGCTACTTGTGCTCCAGATTTTGAAACAAGAAAAAAGTTCTCTACACACACAATAATAAGAGCAAAATCTTAGAGCAAAAATTTTAAAAGGTTTAGCATTGTCAGTTTTAAGGTACAACTACATTCTACTTCTATACAGTTAGATTATTCTATTTTTTTATTATAAGAATGCATAAATATCCCCAATATTTGAGCATCTATTAGAAACTCTATTTTGCATGTTCAGGTTTGTTCATTTTGGGTTAGCTTACATTAAATGATAGTAAGATAGAGAAGGCGGATAAAAAACAAGAGGAAAACGTCTGCGGAACAAAAGATGGCTTACAATAAGGCAGAGGTTCCCAATCCCAGTCATTTAACTCTGTAAATAAATACAATTTGAATTCACGTCTCGCACGCTTTAATGCTCTCTGAATGGAACATATATACTCATTTCGAACTGGAATCATGGTGCGAGGGCTGGGATTGGGAAACGCTGTGATAAGGCAAAAAGTAGGACCCGTGTAAATATCGGATCAGCTTTCGAGTGCTGGAGAAAACTAAAGGGGAGGGAAGGCCTGCAAACGGACGCCGAGGTTTGCTCTGTTTCGTCCAGATAGGTGAGTAACATTGGTTTTGCTTTGCTTCACAGAACTAATATATGCTGACTTTTGCTTGAATATGCTCGTGTGTCATGTTCGTTTGTTTGTTCATCTGCAATCGGTGGCTGGCAGCGCAGGTTCCGTCATAATCGTTGCCTGGGTTGCGTACTTTTGTGTGGGGTGGAGCTATCAAATTAGGGGCGAGACTCTTTTTGGGTAGGGGCGTGTTTGTTTTGGTGATTTCAAATGTCAACATTGGCTACCAGAAATCAATTACCCTACCTTTAATCACACATTCATATCTGAAACACTAAAAATGTTCAAACAGTCCCAATATGAATATATAGTTTTTTTTTCTATGGTTTCATTATACTATGGAAGCCCATTTCCAACACTGAATAAAACATTTAAAACTTAATGGTGACTTCTTATCTCACAATTTAGACTTTTTCTCGCAATTGCTAGTTTACCTCTCAATTCTGATTTTTTTCCTCAGAATTGTTACTTTATATCACAATTCTATGAAAAAAATATTTGCGATATAAACTCACAAATCTGACAACAATTGTGGGTTTATATCACGCAACTGGAAGTTACTAAGTCAGATATTGCAAATCTGACTTTTTTTCTCAGAATTACGAGTTTATTCTTGCAATTCTGAATTTATAACATGCAGTTGTGAGTTAAGCCAGAACTGTGAGATATAAACTCACAATTATGAGAAAACATCAGCTTCCATCCCTCAAAATTGGATTATACCTCACAATTGTGAGTTTTTATCTTGCAATTCTAAGAAATGTCAAGTTGTATGATATAAACTCGCAGTTATAAAATCAGAATTATGAGATATAAACTCTGACTTAATAACTCACAATTGCATGATATAAACCTGCAATTGTGAGAAATTAAGTCACAATTTAGAGAGATAATTAAAACTGCCAGATATAAACTTCCAATTCTGACTTTTTTTTCTCAAAATTGCAAATTTATATAAGACGCAATTGTGAGTCATTAACTCAGAATTGTGAGATATAAATTCGCAATTCTGAGAAAATATCGGCTTTCCCCTCCCTCAAAATTAAGACTTTATAACTCGCAATTGCGAGTTTATATCTTACAATTCTGAGGGGAATAAAAAGTCAGAATTGCAAGATACAAACTTGCATTTGTGAGAAAAGGTCAGAACTGTTTTTGAGTTTTTATCTCGCAATTTTGACTACTTGTCGCAATTGTTAGTTTATATAATGCAATTCTGACTTATTGTGAGTTAACTTGCAACTGTGAGTTTATATCACAATTTTAATAAAGATTTTATATCTCACAATTGCCAGGTCGAGATTGCTTCATGCAATAGGTTGTTTGCACATGACGTAATTGCTGTGGCACGAAATGCAGCTGGAGGGCAGGAAGTGCTTTCTCTCCATAGGAATCACTGAAATCACAGAAATTCTAAATGTATATGTTTTGCGTTGTTTTGCAAATGTAATATCTTATTTACATTGTGTCTATGTGTGGCATTTAGCATTAAGTGAATTCTTACTCTCATCCTGTATCTATTTATATATTTCTTATCTTAAAGGAGAAGTCCACTTCCAAAACAAAGATTCACATATAATGTACTCACCCCCTTGTCATCCAAGATGTTCATGTCTGTCTTTCTTCAGTCGTAAAGATATTATGTTTTTTGAGGAAAATAATTTATATATTTTCTCCATATAATGGACTGATATGGTGCCCCGATTTTGAACTTCCAAAATACAGTTTAAATGCGGCTTCAAACGATCCCAAATGCGGTTGTAAAAGATCCCAGCCGAGAAAGAAGGGTCTTATCTATCGAAACAATTGGTTATTTTCATAAACAAAATACTATTTAAATACTTTTTATTCTTAAATGCTAGTCTTGCCTTGCTCTTGTTTAACTCTTGTATTCTGACTCAAGACAGTTAGGGTATGTCGAAAAACTCCAATCGTCCCTCAACTTCAAAAATGAGAAGTTGAGCGAGAAAAAAAAATCAATTTCAAAATATCAAAATCATCCTTCATCGCTGCAGAAGTACCGACCCAGTCTTTGCAAAGTGAACATCCAAAGAAGATCAAACACCCTTAACAAAAAAGGTAAAACAGTGATATAGGACGACTTTGAAGTTGAGGGAGAACGTGAGATGGGAGTTTTTCGACATACAATAACTGTCATGAACCGGAACAAGCTTCAGGCAGAGTAAGACAAGACGAGCGTTTGACATTAAAAAGTATATAAAATGTATTATTTTTATGAAAATAACTGATTGTTACGCTAGATAAGACCCTTCTTTCTTGGCTGGGATCATTTACAACTGCATTTGGGATTATTTGAAGCCGCATTTAAACTGCATTTTGGAAGTTGAAACTCGGGGCACCATATCAGCCCATTATATGAAGAACAATGTTTTCCTCAAAAAACAATTTCTTTACGACTGAAGAAAGAAAGACATGGACATCTTGGATGACAAGGGGGTGAGTACATTACATGTGAATCTTTGTTTTGGAAGTGGACTTTTCCTTTAATATTATTATATCTTTTAATAACCAATCACACACACAAGCATTATCTGACTCTCCTCCTGACCACAGACGCAGGTTTACAAGCCACTTTTCCCTGCATTTTTCAGTCAATTTCTTTCCTTTTCCTCCTTACGAACAGCAAATTTTCATACATGATACGAAAAGAAATTTTTCGGTTTGATGATTTCCAAAACTAAAAACACAGGCATTTTGAGAATCTGCTAGTGATTCTTATAGAGAAAAATCACTTCCTGACCTCCAGCTGCATTTTGCGTGTCATCAGAATCACGTGATTGGGAAAAAAAGTCAGAATTGGGAGATAAAAAGTTTCAATAACCTTTTTAAATATTTTATTCGGTGGCGGAAGCGTTTCCTATATCCCTTCTTCTTCTAGCTTGTACTATTTTGGGCAATGTCTGAAGCTTTTCATTGCTAGCACTTGTTGTATTATTGCCTCTTTATGATCAATGAATAAAAGAGTCTTCTAAATTAATACATTTGAAGTCACAGTAATAGTTACTGACAAAATCGAATCCAGAATGTTAAACGAATCATAAAAATGCAAACTGGACTTCTTGTCATAATATTTGTGATGATAATATTAATGTAAATACTTACAAATGATGTCCAGCTGGACCGTGGTTTGTGATTCTGTGTCCCCATTTCTGGCTGCACATTTGTACATCCCAGCATTGTTTAAATTGGCATTGAGAACAATGAGCGAGGACAGGGAATTGCCATGACTGCGCACCTCAAGATTGTCACTTTTTGTTAGAATCTTCTCACCATTAGGAGAAAACCAGTTGATCTCCTTTGCAACCCCTTCAACTAAGAACAAGAGCAGAGAAACATTATTGGACTTAATTAGCATCTGAGCTTGTTCAACAACAAGAGCATTTCCAACCACTACCTAATGTTTTTTTATTATTCATTTTCTTGCTGTTCTAATCCCCTATGACTTTCTTTCTTCCATGGAAACAAAAGGAGAATTTTTGGATGAATTTCCTAGTTGTTCTTTTCAAAACACTCCTGCGTGATATCCATTTGATAGCTTTGTGTGAAGAACAGAATGAAATTTGCATTTTTATTCAATTTATTCTATGATATCAAAATACTTGTACTTTGTCATTTTGTCATCTGATCCAAATCGCTTTCAGTTTCAATATACTGGAAAGAGTAGCCAGGATGTCCTCCAGAAATTCATCTATTGTTATCCATATGAGTTTGGAACAACATAAGGTTGAGTAAATGATAACAAAACTATTATTTTATGATTAAACTGGCTTCTTACCTTTGCACATAAATCGTTTGTGTTGTCCAACTTGAATCTTTGCATAGGTTGGAATTATCTTCACTTGCAGAAGATCTAAAGAAACACAACAAATCATTTTTGGCTCTTCATTTCCACATTTTTCCACACTGTCAACTCATATTTAATTGAAGCTGCACTCTAATACATACACAGACTGTCCCATTTAGAGTTCATAGACTCATATGTTGACACAGACGCTCTGGCTCTTGAAACTCATCCTGTCCTGTCTCCAAAGGGCAGTTTCATCCCCGCTGGGAAAGTTTTAAGTGACATTCTTGCCTGTTGCTGTGAAGTCATTACCCACACAGAGCTTGTCCACAACGCCAGTCTTTAGGAGTAATCAGGCAGAAGTTTACTTAGCTGTCAATCAGAACTGGGTCGCAATGAAGGGGAGATTTTTTGCAATTTTATTGTCGGAGAGTACAAAAAAGCGATGAGGCGAAAAGCGCAAACACGATCAGTCAAACTCGTACTGTCCACATTAACACCAAAGCATGTGTGCAAACCACTACGCAACAGTTTAGGCCGAAACAGGACAAATGGCAGAGGTCAGTGGGTTTCACTGTTTCTTTCCATGCATAATGGTAAAACTCTTTTTATACTGTTCAGAAATTTCCAAAATTTCAAAGTGTTTCCTGGAGAACAGTTCGCTTTTACAACTTTTGAAGTTCAGTTCCAAGATCTGATTTCACAGACTGGCAAAGGGTCAAACATCTGACCCTTTTCAGTCTGACAGTCTAAGAGTACTTATCTGGGCTGACAGACAGGAGCAAAGTCTGGGCTGGTGCACAGGTGTGTTTGAAGTCTAGCTGGTCTACCAGAGCATCTTCAAAATCAAGAACCATAGCTGGGCCAAAACGTAAAGGTCTTAAAGGGATAGTTCACCCAAAAATGAAAATTGTGTCATTAATTACTCATGTAATTTCAAACCCGTTAGACCTCATCTTTGGAACACAAATTAAGATATTTTTGAGGAAATCCAAGAACTTTCTGACCCTGCATAGACAGAAACGCAACACATTCAGGGACCAGAAAGGTAGTAAGGACATCGATAAAACAGTCCGTGTGACATTTGTGCTTCAACCTTAATGTTATGAAGCTATGAGAATACTTCTTGTGAACAAAGAAAATAAAAATAATGAATTTATTTGACTTTATTCCTGCTGACGCAGAAGTCAACATTCTGACATAGAACCCAGATGCGCTGTGCCTTGTTTACAAGCAGAAAAAGATGCACGCTGTACATAAACCATGTCAGAACATTTCAGCAGAAAGGATGACTTGCAATTTTTTGCTCAGCCTTACTTATATGAACCAGAATATACAGACGATGAACTAAGAGAGATGGACGTTCTACTTCAGCTGACGAAGACTGACACAGAAGAGAAGGAATTATTTAATAAAGTCATTATTTCTGTTTCTTTGCAACATTACGGTTGAACCACTGATGTCACATGGACTATTTTAACAATGTCCTTACTACCTTTCTGGGCCTTGAACCTGGTAGTTGTGTTGCTGTCTATGCAGGGTCAAAAAGCTCTCGGTTTTCGCTGAAAAAATCTTAATTTGTGTTCTGAAGATGATCGAAGGTCTTACAGGTTTGGAACGACATAAGGGTGAGTAATTAATGACAGAATTTTATCACTTAAAAGTCAACGTGAAACCCTTTTCAAAACTCATTTTTACTTTGTTAATGTGACATAATTTTAAATAAAACAATTCAACAAGAACAATTTTACGGCGGCACATGATTTTGTCAACTTGGAATTGACTGGATTGTGAAGTTTAGCATTACATACCAACACAGAGCCACAGTGGATGTGAGCTCACTAAAATAATACCAACATAACTATTGGTTAATGATAACCAATAGTCTGTAAGGCCATAGTGATGCCAGTAAAAAGAAAAGTCATTTCAGAGGAAGATGAAGTTATTACATTTTGATTGCAAGATTGCATTTTGTATCTTCTTTGGAATAATGTGGATTGATGACTCTTTAACAATAAGACCAGGAGCGTATATTAAGTAATTAAGGCCAATAGTGATTTCATGTTGACTTTAAAGGGAACTCTGGGTATTAAGAATTGTTTGGCTTAATATAACATAAATGATGTTTCTTAAAATATGTAGTAGAAAACCCACGAAAGATTTACGTTATTTAGAAAAATCCAGATCGTTTTATACATATTTTGGACTATGGGGGGCGCCATTATTTCCATGACGTGAAATGGTTGCACTCGGTGAGCTACTGACACTACCTGTTGTTATTTTTACCGCAGCACAACTCACAAAATAAAATATTGATACAATGCCACATTGTGCAGCTTTTTGTTGTAATTTTCAGTCGAAGGGCAACACGAGAAGCGATGTAAGTCTTCACTGCTTTCCTAGCAATAAGAAGAGGAGAAAAGAATGGGAAGATGCCTGTGGACAAATAAAACTATAAAACTCCTAAAGACCCACGTCTTTGTTCTCTTCACTTCAGCCCTGATGCCTTTGAGGCTTTTATTAGACCACAGCTACTGAAAGAGCTAACAAATGGCAGAGACAAGAAACACTAGATGCCATCCTGGCAGGATGTAAACATGCAGATGCTTGTCATGACACCACAGACACTGAAGGAGTTCCTCAGCGCAGATTTCACTCGATATCCGGGGGCGTTTAGACTCCTAGTGGGGAAACATTGATGGTACGGCATTTGGTCGCAATGCCCTACGCTTACATCCATCAGCACATGTAAGCTCTTTCAAAAGCTGTGGTAATCGTATCAGTGTTTTATTTTCCAAGTTGTGTTGCGGTAAAAATAGCAACGTGTTGCTCACCGAGTGCAACCATTTCACGTCATTAAAATAATGGCATCCCCATAGTCCAAAATGTGTATAAAACGATGTGGATTTTTTAAATAACGTAAATCTTTCATGGGTTTTCTCCTACATATTTCAATAAGAGACATCATTTATGTTACATTAAGCCATACAAGTCTTAATACCCAGGGTTTTGAAGCAACCAAAGGCTCTTACTCTGCTATCAAGGCAGTAGCCTTTATGAAAAGCTTCTCACTACTTAGGTAGAGACCAATAACACTGTAGATATTTCTGTCAAAGACATGTAAACACATACATTCCTATTGGCTTCCACAGGGTAATTAAACCATGTTGGGATGGTTTCTCTGTTTTTCCCATTACTTTTTGCTATTTTACTGATGTGTCCGGTTGGTCAGAGTGAGTCTGCTTCCCTGCATCTAATGGAAATGCTGTGTTATTGAATACCAAAAGCCTGCCAGTAACCATATTTTCCAAACCTCAGCAACAGTGCTGCTATTAACTCTTAAATTAACTCCTTAATCCAAGTTGCAAGCGTAATGAAGCTGTGACGTTCTTTTGAAACCCAAGGATGGAAGTCTGTCTGCAATGTGTACAGCGTTAGTTTTTTAGTTTCTCCATTCATCACACCATGTCAGCTAAATATTAATTTGTACTGGCGCCCAGCAGCGGTTTTCTTCCTCAGTGAGTTGGCTTTTTAGACTTGGCTTTTCCAAGCACAGGTGCAAGTATTGAGTATGCCATTGTCACAAAGAGCCTTGCTCATGTAACAGCAAAAACCTGGCGTCCTTCGAGAAGAATCCCTGTCTTTGGTAAAGCACCACTCAAAACATGCTGTAAACTGTGTGGAAAATACAACCTGTCAACTTAAATGCAGGGTGCTGCTGGAAAACGGCATATAGCATATCACAGAAAATTTGTACTTGGTTAAAAGGTGACGTCACATTTAACCCTCTGTAGTTTTTTTTTTTTTACATTTGGGGTCCCAATGACCCATTTATCTTATTAAAACCCAGTAGACAGATATTATTGAAGCATTCAGGGATCATAAACTATCAACATGACAACTGACTGGAAAGGACATTCTTTTTAAAATTGAAGAATGAAAGTCTGTCTACAACAACACTAGTTTTCCGGCTTCTCCATTCGTCATACTGTGTCAGCTAAATATTCATTTGTATTGGCATTCGGCAGCGTTTTTTTCCTCAGTAAGTTGGCTTCTTAGATGTGGTTTCTCCAAGCACAGGTGCAAGTATATTTTATACAACAGAACTAAAAAGAACATGACAGACAACAGCATTTTGTCATTTGTACCTGATCCAGTTGTTTCCCTTCTGTGCTCCACATGTTGCTCTGGGGCTGTGTGGCTGATCTCTGAGTTGCTGTGTTCTGTCAGTCCGTTTACGGTCCAGAAGTGAACCAGCAGGGACAGACAGAGAACTGACAGTGCTGTCTGGTCCCTCAGTCCCGGCATGGTGCCTTATTCAGTGCTGCAAACAGAAGAGGTGCTCCACGGACGGTATTTCTGAGGAGAGAAGTGAGAGTGAGTGCTGGAGAGAGAGAATGTGTGAGAGAGAGACAGATGGGTGTGAGGAGAAGGGGAGGGTGGGAGAGACACATGAGGAGCTACGGAGGAGTGTAAAAACAGACTTGAAGAGAGGGGGTGGGAGAAAGAAAGAAAGAAAAAGAAAGAAAGAAAGAAAAGAAAGAAAGAAAGAAAGAAAGAAAGAAAGAAAGAAAGAAAAAAAAGAAAAATACAAAGCAGACATACTGATGCTTAACACTTTTGTTCTTCAAAGAGCCAACTCAAGAACCATATATGGAGAAAAATGGCTGTTGATATGTAGAGGGCTTTTTGTTAAGCTAAGGTACTGCAAAGAACCATTTAAGATCCATTTAAGAGTTTTACTAGGTGATGATAAATGTATGCAGTCACTTGCATTAACAGAGAATAATTCAGTAAAGACTTAAGAGATCCAACAGGTGTGGCAAGAACCAACTTCCATATATAGACATATAAAGACATGCAAAAGCAGAGTCTGGAAATACACAGGATTACAGCATGCAATATTTATATTCGCTGTTGCTTTCAATGTTACATTAAAAAATTAAAGCTACATTTTTGTGCATTTGAAGCCTTTCCAACAACAACTGTGTGATTTTGAGATCCATCTTTTCACACTGAGAGACTCATATGCAACTATTACAGAAGGTTCAAACACTCACTGATGCTCCAGAAGGAAACGCAATGCATTAAGAGCCGGGGGGTGAAAACTTTTACAATTTAAAGATCAGGGTAAATTTAACTTATTTTTTTCTTCCGGGAAACATGTAAGTATCTTCTGTAGCCTCTGAAGGGCAGTACTAAATGAAAAAAATATGATATTTCTGCAAAATAAGAAAAAATGTACACATTTTCCTTTTGTTCAAAAGTTTTCGCCCTTGCTCTTAATGCATCGTTTTTCCTTCTGGAGCATCAGTGAGCATTTGAACCTTCTGTAACTGCTGCATATGAGTCTCTCAGTTGTCCTCAGTGTGAAAAGATGAATCTAAAAATCATAGTCATTGTTGAAAAGAGTTCAAATAAACTAAAATACTAAAAAACAAAGAATTTGTGGGACCTGAAGGATTTTTCTGAAGAACAGCGGGCAGTTTTTCTATTCAGGACAAACAAGGGACTCATGAACAACTACCACTAAACAAAAAAAAACACATCTGTGGATCATTCAGGTAACAACACAGTAATAAGAATCAAGTGTATGTAAACTTTTGAGCTGGGTCATATTTATAAAATCTACTATTATGTTCTCTTGTGGACTCTATTTACGCGTCTTTCATGTGAAAGATCTTATTCACTATTAAATAACTACTAAAAAAATAACATTTTGTATGATCCCTCTTATTTTGGTGAAATAAATAACATTTTGCAGATTCTGCAAGTTGTAGCAGCATGTGAGTTGATTGTCTTTCCATATTTACTTAAAGCACAAAATAAACATGAATGAACATCAGACGGCATTTTATTTTAACCATGGAACGTCGATCCACACCATTTTATAAGTTTAAGTCCACCAAAGTAAATCTACTCTCTTCTCTGATTGGTTTGTCAGACAAAAGGGAAGATTCAGCATTGTGATTGCTCAAATCGCCTGTCAATAAAGCTCCCTGTGAAAGGTCAATTGATTAGACATTTAGACTGATTGAATTGTCAACAGAGCGGAGTAGATTACTTACAAACTGTAATCAGTTACTGATTACAGATTACATGATGATACAGTAAAATAATCTAGGTATTTTATGTAATGTATTCTGATTACTTTTTAGATTACTTTTAGATTTTTTATTTAATTAAACTTCTTTAAAAATTACCATTAAACATATGATATTGATATAAAAACAAAAAGAATACATCCAAAGTCTTCAGGTTTTAAATATTTTTGTCCTGACTTCTAAAAGGTCACTGGATATGTTAAAGATCAGTAACTTCCATAATTATTTGTTTCATACATGATCTAATAGCTTAATCCCCTCAAATGCAGAAGCAAAGTTTGCAAATTTATTTATTTATTTACACAGCAGTTAAGAATATGGTCCAAGCTAAATGGTATGACACAGTTGAAATGTTTAAAAAAGAAACTTTACAAGAAAAATAAGAATTGAGGAGAATCAATAAATTGTAAATAATTTATCGCCATTGTGTAAATAAAATATAATTATGTATCCCATAAAAAAGTAACTGTAATCTGATTATGCGCATTTTAAAAAAAGTAATATACTCTAAATACAAGTACTTTGGAAACTGATTACATAACTGATTACATAATCCAGATTATATGTAATCAGTAACTACCCAGGTCACAGCCAGAGCCTTAAAGGAGAAGTCCACTTCCAAAACAAAGATTTACATATAATATACTCACCTCCTTTTCATCCAAGATGTTCATGTCTTTCTTTCTTTCTTCAGTTGTGAAGAAATTATGTTTTTTGAGAAAAACATTTCAGCATTTTTCTCCATATTATGGACTGATATGGTGCCCCGATTTTGAACTTCCAAAATGCAGCTTAAATGCGGCTTCAACGATCCCAAATGCGGTTGTAAACAATCCCAGCTGATGAAGAAGGGTCTTATCTAGTGAAATGATCGGTTATTTTCATTAAAAAAAAGTACAATTTAAATACTTTTTATTCTTAAACGCTCGTCTTGCCTTGCTCTCGTTGAACTCTGTGTATTCTGACTCAAGTTAGGGTATGTCGAAAAACTCCAATCGTATTTTCTCCCTCAACTTCATTTCAAATCATTTCAAAATCATCCTACATCGCTGCAGAAGTACCAACCCAGTCTTTGCAAAGTGAACATGCAAAGAAGATCAAACACGCTTAACAAAAAAGGTAAAACAGTGATATAGGATGATTTTGAAGTTGAGGGAGAACATGAGAGTTTTTCGACATACCCCAACTGTCATGAACCGGAAAAAAAAAAACAGTCCAGGCAGAGTAAGACAAGATGAGAGTTTGACATTGAAAAGTATATAAACTGTATTATTTTTATGAAAATAACCGATTGTTACACTACATAAGACCTTCCTCGGCTGGGATCGTTTACAACCGCATTTGGGATTGTTTGAAACCGCATTTAAACTGCATTTTGAAATCAAAATCGGGGCACCATATCAGTCCATTATATGAAGAAAAAATGCTGAAATGTTTTTCTCAAAAAACATAACTTCTTTACGACTGAAGAAAGAACAACATGAACATCTTGGATGACAAGGGGGTGAGTACATTATATGTAAATCTTTGTTTTGGAAGTGGACTTCTCCTTTAAGGCCAAAGCTTTGATATATGGCACAGCTGTGCTTTGGGTGACCAGAGTTCAAGTCCCAACTTATGGTCCTGTCACAATCCTGTTCACCTCCCATTTGAGTCAAAGACCATATTTTAAAATTAACTGTAATAAATTCTTGTTAAATTTGGAGCCCTATAAACATCACTAAAGTTACTTAAAATCATGTTTTACTAATATTCTACACAAAAGATTCTACATATTCTCTTTTAAAAAGCAAAACATGCAAACTTGACGGCTGCAGTGTGTGTGTGGGTGTGTTTTCTTATAGTTCCAAATGGAATCCCACTAATAACAATTGTTTCTTCAAGTTTCCTGCCACCTTCAAGTGTTTTCTTCCAATTATTATTCATTTTGTTATAATAAATAAGTAGTAGTAGTAAGGTATCATTCTTTGTAAAGCTGCTTTGGAACATTTATGGTATTTTGAAAACACTACATAAATGAACAGAACTGAATCTGCAAAACAGATTCCGTCGCAAACTCTTGCAGATGGCTGAGCTTAGAGCTTAGCGTTATGTTGAAAATCCCAGACACTCACAGTGTTTATATCTTTATACTAAACATACGTATAGTTTACTTTTAGCTGTCTTTGCATTCTGAAAAGAGACAGAAGAAAGTATTTTAGTGTAAATAAAAATACACATAGCAGTTTTGAGTAGGCGCCATTCAATTCCAAAAATCAGGGTAAAGGGACTAAAATTGTTTCAGGATTGGGTGCACTTTCCTTTTATTATTAGCCTTAAGCAGGAAGTCCAATGATAGCCAAGAAGAGAGAGGAAGGAGTGAACGAGAGTGTCTGGTGGCAGACTGGGGGGAGGGGAAGGATGAAGAGGAAGTACAGAATGACGGAGAACAGGAAAAAAGACTGAATGAGTCAAAGAAATTGGATTCAGAAAAACTGGGACATCCACACAAGTGTGTTATTATTGTGATATCATAATCCAGGGAGCAGTGTTTAAGTTTTGATTTATTTTGTTTTTATAACAAAGGTACTTGTCATCAAATCAATGAGGACAGAGAATTTATGATTAGTTTTTTTTTAATATTGGTATGGAATTTGTTGACCTGGTTTTGCTGTTTGGCTGTTATCACTATAGCAACTGTTCCACACAAACTGAATGTGTCATAAAACTGTTCAAACTAGAATGAACATTTTATCTCTAAAACTTTACTTGTCATTTAGGAGGAGACCTGTATCAAATTTAGACTTTTATTTTAATACATTTATGTTTAATGAAGTACACAAATGAGATCTGAGGGGTAGGGGTAAGACTTTCAGAAGATTTCTGAGACTTAATTTTCATCCTTATGTGGAAAACATTGTGTGCATTCCATAGAATAAGGAAAAATCAATCCAATATGAAATAACACATGGTGAGTAAATGATGACTGGATGAACTAAGCCTTTCTGCAATATGACACTGACACCACAATATGTGATCATTTAAGCAGTCAAATTTTTAAACTAAAGAATTTACACTAAACTTCAAATTATATGCTTTAGTAAGAAAAAGGGGATGCTGAAAATAAAGTCCCATGGACAAGAATGAAAGGGCAGTTAAAAATATAAATGTTATTAAAACCCCTACCAAGATTATTATAACAATACCTCATGTATAACATTAGGAAAACATGCATTTGTAAGAAAACTAGTCACTGAAGTAAATTTAGAAAGATTCTTATATCGCTATCACACATAGATAGACTCCTGCTAGGAAATTCTTTCCACCTCCTCGAATGGAACTGCTGTTGGCCTTTAGTGTCTCAGACTAATGTAATATCCCTATGGTGACAAGGAAATCTGAGCAATATGGAAAAGACAGCTCATATATCATCCACCAACACACACACACACAGTATTCCTGGACTTGATCTCCTGACCCAAAAAGTTAATCTTCACTCTGTCCATTGCTTTAAAAGTTTACCAAAACATCAGTTTGTTTACTAACATAAAAAGGACTGTTTGCGGGTGTGTTTCCTAAAGGCAACTATGGTTGGTTACGTTGTTACCAACAGACTTCAGTGGAAATAATGACCACTGTTAGCTAATGATGCTTTGGGAAACGCACCCCAGATAGACAGACACAAAATAACGGCATTATTTAAAGGGACAATTCACAGCAGAGCACAAAAGATGTATAGCAGAATGTCCGGGCATATTTTTCCAATACAGCAAAAATATATCAAGTGAATTGGGACAGGGCCAGTAAGCTTAAAAAAAAACTCACCATAAAAAGCAAGACCGGACAGAGGGACAGATGCTATGGACAAACGGACAGAGAGATACTGGGTAGTAACTGATTACATGTAAAAAAAATAAAGTACTTGTACTTTACTTGTAATCAGACCAGTTACTTCAACTTCTAAAATAGATTTATTTAGAAAAAATCATTTCAATTTTAAGAAGTGTTTAGTCAACATTTAACATTTATTTTTATTTACCTTGTATGTCCTTCATGTTGTGACAAAGAATGGAATATGTTTTCTTTCTTAACTTTCTTTCTTTCTTGTATTTTAGATCAAGATGGTACAAGATTATCTTATTCAAACCAATGTGATAAATGAATTAGGTCAAAAGTAATCTAAAAATAATCAACGAGTAGTCTGATTGCCTAAAATGTGTAATTTAATGGATGATGTTACAAACTACAATTTTTGTAATGTAATTTGGAATTAGTAATGGATTACAATTTGTAAGTAATCTACCAAGCACTGGAGACACTATTGATTGAGAGAGAAACAGACAGACAGACACAGGTAGACAAACAGATACTATAGATAGACAGAAAAATACTATAGATAGACAGAAGACAGAGACAGACACAGACAAATACTATAGACAGATACTGTAGAGAGAGAGACAGACAGACATACAAATACTATTGACAGACAAAAAAATGTAGGCAGACAGACAGAAAGATACTACAGATAGGCAGAGATGTAGATATACAGATAGACAGACAGACAGACAGATACTGTAGACAGGCAGAGAGACAGACAGAAAGATACTATAAACAGAGACAGATAATGCAGTCAGAAAGATACTATTGATAGATACTGTAGACAGACAGACAGACAGATACTATGGATAGACAGAAAAAAATATAGATAGACAGATACTGTAGACAGACAGACAGACAAATACGATTGATAGACAGATACTGTATACATACATACGTATATACAGATAGTATAGATAAACAGATACTGTAAATATACAGACAGACAGACAGACTAAAAGACACTGCTGACAGACAGGCAAATATTGTAGACAGAGAGACAGACTGAAAGATACTATAAACAGACAGAGAGATACTGCAGACAGAAAGATAGACAGAAACTATGCATAGACAGGAAAAAAAACTATAGATAGACAGATACTGTGGATATACAGATACTATAGATAGATACTGCTGACCGACAGACAAATACTGTAGACAGACAGAAAGACAGACACATACTATAGATAGGCTGAGACTGCAGATATACAGATAGAGAGACAGACAGACATATACTGTAGACAAACAGACAGACAGAAAGATTATATATATATAGACACAGATAATGTAGTCAGAAAGATAGACAGAAAGATACCATTGATAGATACTGTAGACAGACAGACAGAAAGATACTATAAAGACAGACAGACAAATACTATAGATAGACTAAAAGATACTGCTGACAAATACTGTAGACAGACAGACAGACAGAAAAATACTATAAACAGAGAGATACTGTGGATATACAGATAGACAGATACTATAGATAGACAAATACTGCTGACAGATAGACAAATACTGTAGAAAGACAGAAAGATACTATACATATATAGAAAGATACTGTAGTCAGACAGATAGACAGACAGAAATATACTATGAACAGAGAGATACTGTAGACAGACAGATAGACAGATACTATGGATAGACAGACAGAAAAATATTATAGATAGATACTGTAGACAGACAGACAGATACCATAGACAGATAAATGGGGTAGTCAGGCAGACAGAGAAATACTATTTATAGACAGGCACAAAGACACTATAGATAGACAGACAAATATTGTAGACAGACAGAAAGATACTATAGATAGATACTGTAGACAGACAAGATACTATAGATAGATAAGATATAGATAGACAGATACTACAGACAGACAAACATTGTAGACAGACACAGACAGAAAGATACTATAGACAGACAGACACAGAAGTCAAATAGACATACATATAGATAGACATATTATAGATAAACATACTGTAGACAGAAATATACTACAGACAGACAAATAGATAGACATACTCTACAGACAGACAGATGCTATAGATAGATGCACATACTGTAGACAGACAGAAATATACTTCAGATAGACACTGATACTATAGACAGAAAGACACTATACATAGACAGACAGACACATACTGTAGACAGATACTATAGGTAGAGACTTCAGACACACAGACCAACCATCAGACAGACAGACAGCACCTCACATGTATTTTGTGAGCAATCCAGACCACAAACAGTCTCTACTCAGAGGAGAGCTGTAAATTTGTGCTTGTGTGTACACATCTGCCTTTGAATTGTGCAGGATGAAAACGCACACGAAGCACATCTCTGCTCAGACGCTGAAATGACTGACCACAGTATGACCTGGGACGAACCACGTCTGCAGACCCTAGCGAGGATCATTAGGAACAGAGAACAGAGGGAGGAGAGAGAGACGGAAAAAGAGCTTAAAGGGGGGTGTAAGGAGAATCTGGTATAAAAGTACAGAGAGCAGGAAAACTGTGCATAAAGGAGGGAGGGGGAGGGAAAGAACCAGAACATACAGCTGAGAGAGCAGAGTGAGATGCAGAGAGAGAAAGAAAAGTTATAAAACACAGCGAGACGGAGGAGGGGGATATCAGCCAGAAGGCTCCCAAGATTAAGATGGGGAGCAGGTAGAAAGAATGCCTCATCACATACAATCTATAGTATTCAACTAGCACAAAGTTTTTGTTAAATATGCATAAGACGCATTACAAAAAAAACTGATTTTTTTTACATTTTCTGAAAGAGAAAAAAAGGAAACTGGTTGAGGTAATGCAGTGTGTAAAAGGAATACAGCTAACCATGAGTATGAACAAAGCTCCCATCAGCTTAATCACAGAAACACCAGTGTGCTTCTCTGACTCACAGCACTAAAATGTTGACAAAGAGGTTTAGCACAAACCACAGGGCCTGTGATGAAGTAGAAACAGGGTCTGCCCCAGCTTGCAGCACATGTTGAAAACAGTGAAGAAGGGGTGAAGGGAACTGTGGCCGAAATGCTGATACATGAAAGTTGTGGTCATCTCTTTTAAAACAGTGGCCACTGACCTGATTTTTTTTCCAGCTCAGCAACACTGAAAGTACAATGCAGGAGAAATCTGGGACAGAGAACAGTCTGATTACACACACGTGGTAATTAGGTAATTAGGACTTTTTATCTCACAATTCTGATTTAATTTCTCTAAATCGCAAGTTTAGATCTCGCATCTCTGACTTAATTTCTCAGAATCACAAATTATATCTCAATTCTGAGAAAAAAGTCAGAATTACAAGTTTAGATCTCCCAACTCTGACTTAATTTCTCAGAATCGCAAGTTATATCTCAATTCTGAGAAAAAAAAAAGTCAGAATTGCATCTTTAAATCTCGGAGCTCTGACTTAATTTCTCAGAATCGCAAGTTTAGATCTGAGAACTCAGTTCTTTTCTCAGAATCACAAATTATATCTCAATTCTGAGTAAAAAGTCAGAATTGCAAGTTTAGATCTCACAACTCTGACTTAATTTCTCAGAATCACAAGTTATATCTCAATTCTGAGAAAAAGTCAGAATTGCAAGTTTAGATCTCACAACTGACTTAATTTCTCAGAATCGCAAGTTAATTCTCAATTTTGAGAAAAAAGTCAGAATTTTATGTTTAAATCTCACAACTCTGACTAAATTTCTCAGAATCACAAGTTTATATCTCAAATTTCTGACTTAATTTCTCAGAATCGCAAGTTAATTCTCAAATTTGAGAAAAGTCAGATTTGCATGTTTAAATCTCACAACTCTAAATTTCTCAGAATCACAAGTTTATATCTCACATTTCTGACTTAATTTCTCAGAATCACAAATTATATCTCAATTCTGAGAAAAGTCAGAATTGCAAGTTTAGATCTCACAACTCTGACTTAATTTCTCAGAATCACAAGTTATATCTCAATTTTGAGAAAAAAGTCAGAATTGCATGTTTAAATCTCAGAGCTCTGACTTAATTTCTCAGAATCTCAAGCTTATATCTCACATTTCTGACTTAATTTCTCAGAATCACAAATTATATCTGAGAAAAAGTCAGAATTGCATGTTTAAATCTCAGAGCTCTGACTTAATTTCTCAGAATCTCAAGCTTATATCTCACATTTCTGACTTAATTTCTCAGAATCACAAATTATATCTCAATTCTGAGAAAAAGTCAGAATTGCAAGTTTAGATCTCACAACTCTGACTTAATTTCTCAGAATCACAAGTTTAGATCTATGAAATCTGACTTCTTTTCTCAGAATCAAAAGTTATATCTCAATTCTGAGTAAAAAGTCAGAATTGCAAGTTTAGGTCTCACAACTCTGACTTAATTTCTCAGAATCTCAAGTTAATTCTCAATTTTGAGAAAAAAGTCAGAATTTTATGTTTAAATCTCACAACTCTAAATTTCTCAGAATCACAAGTTTGTATCTCACATTTCTGACTTAATTTCTCAGAATCACAAGTTAATTCTCAATTTTGAGAAAAAAGTCAGAATTTTATGTTTAAATCTCACAACTCCGACTAAATTTCTCGGAATCACAAGTTTATATCTCACATTTCTGACTCAATTTCTCAGAATCGCAAGTTAATTCTCAATTTTAAGAAAAGTCAGAATTGCATGTTTAAATCTTACAACTCTAAATTTCTCAGAATCACAAGTTTATATCTCACATTTCTGACTTAATTTCTCAGAATCACAAGTTATATCTCAATTCTGAGAAAAAGTCAGAATTACATGTTTAAATCTCACAACTCTGACTTCTTTTCTCAGAATCACGTTATATCAAAATTCTGAGTAAAAAGTCAGAATTGCAAGTTTAGATCTCACAACTCTGACATAACTTCTCAGAATCGCAAGTTATATCTCAATTCTGAAAAAAAAAAAGTCAGAATTGCAAGTTTATATCTCACTTATATTTTATTCTAGTTATAGTATATATTTTATTTCTCGCAATTCTGACTTTACAACACACAATCGCGAGTTATTAAGTGAACATCAGTCTTTTTTCACCTCAAAATTGGACTTTATAACTAAAAATTGTGAGTTTACATCTCACAGTTCCAGGGAAAAGAAATCATTTGTGAGATATCGTGAGATAAAAAGCCGCAGTAACATTTTTACATTTTTTTATTCAGTGATAGAAACCAGCTTCAATAATTAAGTTCACAAAATGACAAAAAAAAGTATCAAAACTCATGAAATATTTTTGGAAATCATACTATTGAATGAAATGATATGAAATGATAAAAAATAATCTCAATTTTTCTTTTTACAGTGAAATATTACAATAGTAGTGTCTATTGTGTTTTTCAATTTTCTGTTTTTATCTAGTAGTAGTAGCAATTAATCCAGCAAACATGGATTTATTAAAATCACAATTTCATAATCACAATCAGATTAAAAAAAAAAAAAACTTTCTTTACATTGTGCAACCCTAATGTGAACTAATGTCAAATCTGGTATCATGCATTGTGAAATGGCTTTTTTCACCCCCAGTCACATTTGTTACACAAAAAAAAGAGCAGCTAGGACATTCGGCAAAGTAACTCCAAATTAATTCTGTCTCATTCTATTCAGCAAACAGTAGAACATATTTAGAATTTACTATCTGTATGTAACTGTTTATTATTCTTTTAATATTTATGAAATTAATGAAGAGTTTAAGAACAACATGAAGATATTTATAAGTTTTTCTTTCTGATATGATTTGATAAAGACACTCTACAAATGTTTTTGGATTCCTCCAAGTCTCCTTTATTAATTGAAAACAGCACTGAGGCTCTTTTCATTGTTTACATGTCGACACAGTGCAGACTCCCAATATAAACCGCTGACTTTATCCTTTTGCAATTTTCCCTTTGATTGCCTGTTAAAATGGTGGATTATGCTTTTAAAACGTATGCTGTAAACCTTTTATTACAGAGAAGTGAAAGCGTTCCTTCTACGCACTAGAACTGAGACAAATGTAACTACACTGTTCTCTGTTCTAAGCATGTGTCTACAAGCACAAACTCCTTGGCCATCGGTTGTGTCCTTCATCCAGACAGCATGTCATCTGGCATAAGCATTTCCAGCAGAGAGCGTCTCTTCAGCCTAGCCAGATTCAGATCAGCACGGAGAACTACGAGCCAAAACAGCAAGAGATTGCAATGCTTGTAGTTGAGGATAAATTTAAAACAACTATTTATTGCATCCTGCCTTGAATTTGTTTTTGTCCTTACCTCTTAGGATGTGATCCTACCTTTTTCTTTGGCTCTCAACAAAGCAGGCCAGATGTCTGTCCTCCTTGATTCAGAAATTCCTGGAAGAATCACTGGCCCGTCTCTAAATTGAGTCCTGAGAGAGCAGTCTGGATCTTTTACCCTGACTCAGGGACAGAGGAACAGCGTCAGAGCTACTGTAAGGATGCCAAAACAGCAGGTTTACATTTCATATTCTGATCTTTCAGCCAGGGAAGTTCAGGCCAAACACCTCAGAGGAGCTGTGTGTAGTTCATTACATACCAGAAAAACCATCAGATTTCATCAAAAGAGTGCCAAAACAGTCCTAATGAAGCACTTCATAAACGAGTCTACTCAAAACGTTCCAAAGGCATTTATAAGGTTGGTTTGTTAACATTAATGAGTTATATAATGAACAACTGCCATTTTTTAAAATATATAACACAGTTCAGTGTTAAATAATATGCATGTTTAATGCATTAGGAGATTAGTTTACTCAAAAATGAAAATTTGCATGTCCTCACCCTTAGCCCATCCAAGATGTAAATGAGTTTGTTTCTTCATAAGAACAGATTTGGAGAAATTTAGCATTACATCACTTGCTCACCAATGGATCCTCGGGAGTGAATGGGTGCTGTCAGAATGAGAGTCCAAACTGCTGATAAAAACACTAATAGTAATTCACATGACTCCAGTCCATCAGTTAATGACAAGCTGTGTGTTTGTGAGAAACTAATACATCATAAAGCTGTTTTTAATCTCAAACTGTTGCTTCCAGTTAAAATATGAGTCCTCTACCCTTAATATTGCTTTCTCCAGTGGAAAAAGATCAAGCAGTGCACAGATCAACCATTATTTACAAGTGAAAACAGACCAAAGCAGTTCTGAACAGAGGGACTTTTTTTTACTCTTTTCTTTGATGGGTTTTCTTATAAACACTTTTATCAGCTGTTTGGGCTCTCATTCTGATGGCACCTACTGTATTTACTGCAGAGGATCCACAAGCAAGGGATGTAATGCTAAATTTAATGCACAAATCGGTTCTGATGAAGAAACAAACTCATTTACATCTTAGATGAGGGTGAGTACATTTTCAGCAGCTTTTTTACTTTTAGGTGAACTATGCCTTTAAACGGTAATGTATGCTGTTAACTGTCAATTAAAGGAGAAGTTCACTTCCAGAACAAAAATTTACAGATAATTTACAGATCGTTAACAGTGTTAGGGGAAACGCATTACAAGTAATGCAAGTTACGTAATATTATTACTTACTAACTAGTAAAGTAACGCATTACTTTTTAATTGACAAGAAAATATCTGAGTTACTTTTTTCAAATAAGTAACGCCAGTTACTTTTCCCCCCCATTTATTGATTAAAAGCTCTCCTGTCCCCATGTTGAGAGAAATCGGGATGTTAGTTCTAGAATAAATGTGAACATGCATTAATTAATCTCACTCACAAAAAACAGATTCAGTATTCCTCAAAATGAATAAAAACAATGAAATTCAACTCAGAATATGACACAAACCTGCAATAATTAAATGTGTTAAATAATACAAATATCCTTTATGCATTTAATCCCATTTTATTAACCAATGTCTTTGCTGCCGACCTTTGATGATCCAATTCAACCATACTAAAAAGCAAAAATTACTCAAGATAATCTAACATACTATAGATAATCGAATCTAACATTTGTTTTCCTTTTTTTTTTTTTATTGCTGAAGAGCTGACATTTTCTTTTTCTGTGGTCTGCTCTACAGACGTGAATTTACTTTTGTCAAAGCCTGAGGCTTTTGGTGTGAAAAGGCTTTTACATTTGGCAAAAATATAACTTTTTATATTAAAAACAAAAAAGCAAGCCCTGCCCAGATTTAAAAAGTAACGCAAAAGTAAAGTAAAAACTTTCCATAAAAAGTAACTAAGTATCGTAATTAGTTACTTTTTCGGGAGTAACCCAATATTGTAATGCATTACTTTTAAAAGTAACTTTCCCCAACACTGGTCGTTAAGAAATTATGTTTCTTGAGGAAAACATTTCAGGATTTCTCTCCATATAGTTGACTACAATGGTGCCCTCAAGTTTGAATTTCCAAAATGCAGTTTAAATGTAACTTCAAATTGCTCTATCTCAGCCAAGGAAGAAGGGTCTTATCTAGTGAAATGATTGGTTATTTGCTCATTATATCTCGTCTTTGGAATGCGCACGCGTAATCTGTGAACATCCTACTTTGCTGTTTTACTTTTTTTCTGTAAAGGGTGTTGGGTCGGTACTTCTGCAGTGATGTAGGGCGTTTTTGAAGTTGGGGAAGAAAACGAGATGACATTTTTTGACATACCCTTACTGTTTTGACCCGGAAAAAACTTGAGTTCACGCAGACACAGACAAGACGAGCGTTTGAGGTTAAAAAGTATAAAAATGGTACAGCTGGGATCATTTAGAGCCCTTTGAAGTTGTATTTAAACTGCATTTTGGAAGTTCAAACTCACGGCCACCATAGTCCACTATATGGAGAGAAATCCTGACGTTTTCCTCAAGAAACATATTTTCTTATCGACTGAAGAAAGAAGACATTACCATCTTGGATGACAAGGGGGTGTGTAAATTATATAAATTTTTGTTCTGGAAGTGAATTCCTCCTTTAAACTCTATATTATATATCTATATGTAGAGACCACTCAAAACTGTGTTCAATGTGTTGACCAAAATAAAAAAAATCTTCCTTATACACCAGTCCAGATGGAATCTTCAGATTTCTGTTGCATTTTCTGTTCTGTTTTCAATGGAGAATCTGTGGAATTCTGTGAAACAGTCTGTTAAACAGTTCAAAGAATATGGAAGATGAATAAATCACTCAATTAATTTAAAATAATAAACAAGTAGATGCGCCAAACCTTCAGAATAATGGTGTTTCCATCATATCTGCAGCACAGATGTCATGTGGGTCGTCTCGGTAGATGACGTGCTCTATGAAATGTTCATTCACACTATATATAACTCTGCACAAATTCCTGTGTCCAGACATTTGAAAAATGGTCAACACTTTATAAAGCTCTGAAGAGAAAAGTCATTCCTGATGGAAACCACAGTTGTCATTAATTAACAGATAAGAAAACACATTCAGTGCAAGACAGCATATGCTAGTCAGACTGCTTCAGACATTACATTAGACTGACCCCTGTTGGCCAATCTATACTATTACAATTCTAGAACCATCTCTATGCTCATCTGTTTACTTTAAACTAAAGCACATGCAAGGAACTACAATGTAACACTTTGAATTTTTTAAGTTGCATTTATTTATTACTCTTCATACGATACATCACTGTACCACCGCATATATTCTGAAATATATTTTCATTATAAAATAGGGATTCTACAATCAAGGTTCAGATATAATAAAATGCTCTGAAGGATCATAACAGACAATAACGATGCATCTTTAAATGCAGTGCAGGATATTTTGGACTGTACTTTGATTCCGGGCAACTCAACGAATCAGATTTGACATGTGGGTTTGTATGTTCCCCAGAAATAAATTTCAGCTCTGCGGGCCGGATAGATGAAGTGGAATGCTTTCTTCTAAAATCAAAACAGAGAGATTCTAACATTTAAGGACGGCAAGATCTCCCGTTTTAAAAGACCTCGACCGCCGAACCAGCTTCACAGCAACCCACAAATGTTCCTTTTGGTCCGAACGAATATTGTAACATTGTGCCATAGTAGAGTGAATCGTTTTTGACATATTGTGACGTTGCAAAAAACCATTCACGAAAGCACAGCAAATACCAAAGGCCACAAAATCGTCTGATTTGCTTTGACGTCAAACCATTAAGATTGTTAAAAACATCCTCCAGCGAAGGTTCGGTTGCATTTCAGCGTGTAAGACTACGGTTTTCACAAACATGGGCTATAGAAATATATACTGTAGAAGTCAATATTTTGCAGTGCTGCATTAGTGTACATACATATACATACAGTACATTCCCAAGCTAGGTAGATTACTGCAAGAGACACCACACCATTTTGTGCTACGACATGGGATCATGGCTGTCCTCAAAAAACGTCTGCCCAGAAGAGATTTGTCTGAAGCCTGAGGTATGCATAATATGCCCCGGTAACAATCATACTGTTACAATCATATATTTTTGTTATATCTATTTATATATATATACACACACTTTAATAGTCATCTCACATACAGACCACCCTCTCCTTTAAAAATGAAACAAAACAGCAAAACAACCACTAAGCAACTAATTGTGCGCACATATACACGAAAAAGGTGCCAAACCAGGCTCACGTCATGGTCAGGGTTATGGATGATTGCTCGATTTGTAAGTTTGATTGTTCGTAAGGAGTTCAGAGCAGGTAAGCAAGATAGAAACACGCTTTTGAGAAGTAACTGCACACAACAGCTCAAAACATCCTAAAACAGACGGAAATACTACCGTTTCTTAGGCAGTCTTCTCTCTGCAGAAATCAGCCAACGTACTATTACAGATGTGGCCATTAATAACGCACTTCATAATTCAGTCTTTCATAGTGTTAACATTGCTTTCAGCAGGTCAGTGTGGAAAACAAATCGCAGCGTATGAAACACGTTAAAGCTTGCCGTGAAGTTTACAACAGCACTGAATTCGCTCAGATACACAGACGGATCATGAAAGTGTTGAACCTGCTCATCTAAACTAACACAAACCAGCCAAACTAGTAAATAACCCAGGAAAGGGTGATTTGCCTTTGTATATAAACATTCTTTTTCCATCATGCTTTGCTCTTATTCAAGTTTATAAAATACTACTCTGCTTTATATAAAATTAAACTGGCTAAAGTGACAGGACTTCTAATATACATCCACTGAGTATTTATATTCATGTGTCGTTTAAGAAAATAAACTACGAAAGAATAAAACAAAAGCGTAAAATTAAACCTGAAACATACAGAACGCACTGTACTCATATTGTACATCAACACTTTGGACTAGGTAACTTAGACAAACATATGCAACCATACCGAGTTAGATTAACAAGCTTTTTTAACAAGGAATTTAAAACAACGATTCCTGGATGCTACATCTCTAGCGCTACCTGACATGCTAACAAGACGAGAGTGCAGAATAGGGTTGCAAAGGGAGGGAAAGGCCTTCCCCATCAAGTTTTTCTCCAAATGTACAGTACGTCACCGTCAATTTACATGACCGTTGCAACCCTCGCATCTTTATTGGACCTGGACTAGGGAGAACAAGACGCGAATGACAAAAATACATCAAATTCTCAACTATTTTCTGCACTAACCTGATGTGGCTCGACAGCAAAAAAGGTATTCTACGTTTTGTTTTTTTGTGTGTGTGTGTGTGTGTGTGTGTGTGTGTGTGTGTGTGTGTGTTCAAATCAATAAGTCTCACGGAGTACTTGACTACACTATAAACAGGTCGTACATGTCTATTTAAATGCTGTATGTTAGATGCAAGAAGTGATTGACTTTTTGCTACTGAAGTTTTCAACGTGTCTCATGCAACTCTGAAGGAAATAATCGTTAGGTTACGTATAACATACAGCTTAAAGGACCTGCAGCTTCCTGCTAATGTTGTATTAAAGCCATGTCTTATAGACACAACTATCCCTAATAAGTTTAAACACTTTCATTGCTAAAAGTGCTTCCGGAAGCTGTAACGATATAATCACTATCATCCAACAATTTAAAATACACCATCTATCCTCTCAGGCCAATCTAGAAGACAGCTTGAGAATGCTGTAACGCACTAGAAATGCCGTAACAAGTAACCGATAACATTTCTTAGGACTATTTCTGGCACAAAAGGGTTTCGCAAAGAAAAACTGGGGGCTCGTCCGGGACACCGGAAATTTTTCAGGAAAGCTTTTATGTTATGGGATCATCCCCACTCTCGTCCACAACATGTTCACTTAAAACTGGAATGTACCTGCTATCATTAGAAGAAACAAGTAAGATTCGCTTCATGCAGACAAGCATAACAACACCTCCAAATATCACATTTAACTTTGATTACTGCCCTAATTTTAGCTCAAAGCTCAAACAGTTAAATAAATTTAGCTGATAATTCAGTTAATAGTGAAGAGTCTGCAAGTGTCAACGATAGTATTGTAACTGAACTGAAAAATATATAGTCAAACATCCATACATTTTGGTCTACAGGTCACTAAAATGCACTTTCCCATCCAAAAGATGCCTTACTTTACAATTTCAGGCTTTTGCTGAAAAGTTCCTGCCAACAGAAACATGTCCGACTATCTTTGAACGATAGTGTGACATTTATCTCTCTAAAGGGAGAAAATAAAATAAAAAACTTTGGCCTATTGAGGCTATTTCCATCCAATGTTTTGATACCTCATTCCATTTTTCAACAGTGAAGAGTAAAGAGCCAACATCAATACAAACGCTGCCAACTTTCTTGAGCATTGACTCGGTCACAGTGAACGTGTTCAAATGACCACGAGGATCACAAGGCTTTCACTAGACTAGTCTCAATCAAATACGTGCCTAAACAGTCAGGCGATCACACACAGGAAGTCACTCCCACTCAATACCACAGTAGTGGGTAAGGTGCTGGCTGGCTTTTGCAACTGCAAGCCCATGAGGCCTGTAAACAGTCTCTCTTTCTTCCTGACAGCTTTAAGACAAC
This sequence comes from Labeo rohita, assembly GCF_022985175.1. Taxonomy (NCBI): domain Eukaryota; kingdom Metazoa; phylum Chordata; class Actinopteri; order Cypriniformes; family Cyprinidae; genus Labeo; species Labeo rohita. Next base: position 8,141,814 of record NC_066876.1, on the reverse strand, counting down.
CTGCCGCCGCAGAGGCGGTTAATTCTGAGATTCTCCTTTTACACTTGGCAACTAAATCTAGCCTTTATAATAGAAGAGCCAATAGGTATTCTAACGGAAACAAGACAGCAGAGAGTTTTATACTTTTTAGCAACTACAGTTACAACACAGACTTGTCTCTGAGTGTACTCGAGCATGAAAGGACAGAAAGGAAATGAAGAAACAGAGAGAACGACAAAGTTAGAGCACGAGAGATAGTCGAGACTGTACAAATCGAATGCCTCTCCGTCTCTCAGATGAGTCTCGCCTCGCCCTCCATCTCAGGTGGCAGCTCGCACACTCCAGTGAAGTTCAGCTCTTTGCCCTCCTTCCCGCCCTGACTCCCTGCTCGAGACCCAGAGTCACCAGGTGAAGGGTTGCTATGCGATAGTGTGTCGGGTGACGTTCGGTGTCCTGTCCCAGCACGTCTCTCCTTCAGGTAGCCCTCGAGACGTTTGAGAATCTGCTTGGGGTTCTTCTTGGCGAAGAGCTCCACTTCTGTGCATCACAGAGCAGAAAGAGAAAAGGTCAGGCTTTCTCTTTTTCCACTAGATAAACTCTCACATTAAACACAAAGCTCTTTACACCCACCTTCACATTTCAACATAGACTACAAAGATTCACTTGCTTTCTTGATGCATCAATTATACATTTTGCCAATGCACATGCACTGATCTTGAAACGTGGATTTTGTAATTGTTTGGTTTGTTTTGAATTTACTCTAATGGTTTGTTTTGATTTTAATCGCAGTGTTTCCCCTAGGTTTACAGCTTTGGGAGGGGGTGTCGGTACCCGGTACCCAACAGTAAATTCTGTACTGTACTCTCTATGTAATAACGGAAACATTTATTTCAGTGAATTCTCAATTTCAACATTTTAAACAACAGGGCCCTACAATCTTTTTCTTTTTTCCCCAGAAATTCTTTCGTTTATTTCTTTGCCAAACAAACAGAAGTTTACTGTTAAAATTAATACATGGAAGAAAAATTGTCTGAATATTCAGTTTAAAAAGTTTTAACAATAATTGTAGTATTTTTTTCTACAATTAACTGGTAATCTTGTACTAATATTTATTTTTATTATTTAATTGTTTTATTTAAAATTGGCAGAAATAGGAATATATAAAGACCTACATTTTACTGTACAAAAGTGATACAAGACTTATATACTTCTGGCACATGTTAAACTGTACTTTTATACACCACAAGGTTATTTAGTTTGTTTAATAAAAGATTATAAACCTGTATAGACCTGTTCTATAGGGAAGGTAACCTTAAATGACTTCTGTTGTTAATCTGGCGCTATATTGAAAAAAAAATTAACTTGACCTTCAAGGGGGGCGAGGGGTGCCATTGGGGGGCGGAGTTGTTTCAGTTAGAATTAGGAGTTAATTTTGTTAACAAAATCTATGATGAAAAATGTTCATCAAGAAAGTTTTCCCCTTACTAAAACAAGAAGATGGCAAGACGATAATTAAGGTCATTAAACGATACCTGAGACTATATCAACATGCAATATTGTTGACGAAAAAGACGAGACTTTACTAAAAACCTTTTTATTTGTGTTGAAAAAACATTTCATACTGCTGTACAAGACTCTATTATGCAAATCTATTACTAGGTTTGTGGTTTCCAGATATCAAGAGCTCAAATCCCCCAATCAGAGCTGTTCTGTTAAACCGATACGTAAGCCAGAGGTTTTTAAACATTTCTGAGATTGACCCTATTTTTTCCTTTTATAAACTGACGAGACTCGCCTATATATATAGCATGTATAGCATGTAGGCATAGGCAAACTCGGTCCTGGCTGTCACTCATTTCAGTTTGTCACGATCTCAGAAAATTCTGCTATAATCAATGACTCTCTCTACACATCACAATTAATCTCTTATTCATATTGCATCTACACTTTGTCATGATGACAGGATTCGCAAGCTTCCAGAACACAGTCTGTCAAGTGGATTTTGACACACAAAACGCCTCTGAAATCAATAGATATGTCTCTGATTGGCTACAATGTTCAGTCTCACAACCCACTGGCGGAGGCGTCATGATCTGACAACACCGACATATAGTATTGTACAAGTCTCAATTCTGCCATTTAGCCAGTCTGTGTTCTGTCATGGATCTCAACTGTATTGTTCGCGATTGTGACGTTACTTAAGCAACTTCTGTGCAGCGAAACATTAATACAATTTGGAATTACTGGAATTACTACTGGGAATTTCTCTGTTAGAATATTTGAGATGAGGTTTTTATTACACCAGTTTTCATTATGTAGACAGGGTGAATCTATAGCCCAGGGGTGCCCAAACTTGGTCCTGGAATGTCGGGGTCCCTCAGAGTTTAGGTCCAACAATTACACACCCGAACTAGCTAGTCAGGGTCTTACTAGGCATCTCACTAGAAACTTCCCAGCAGGTGTGTAATTGTTGGACCTAAGTGAGGCAAGTTGGATCTCTGCAGGGCATCAGCCCTCCAGGACCAAGTCTGGGCACCCCTGCTATAGCACATCTAAAGTCTTTGGTGTTTATTTAGCCTCTAATTGATATCCTGTAATGAATTTAAAAAAATAGTTGACAAAATTAACACTAGTTTTAGCCAATAATCATTTTAAAAATGTTAAAAATTCACAATTCAGTAAAGTATCTTTCAATATTTCAAAATATATAAACATTAAATTAGTGACATTAAGTAATGGAGTTGTAGTGAGGCATGCGTTGTGGTACTCTCGTGAACACGCAACAAAGACTGACATGGAAGAGAAGAAATTATTGAGTAAAGTCATTATTATGCCCCAAATATTTTTTATGTGATTCGTAATATGTAAAGATAATGTAGATATTAAGGTAATGTTGAATACTTTGATCGTTTTAGGTTTTAAGCTTGTTATGTAAGTGTTTGGGTTAAAGGAGTAGCAAAATTTGCCTGTGCACCTTGCACATCACATGGATGAATTGTGCTTCTCACCTGTTCCATGTGGGGGAAAAAAAAATACTAGTAGAAACATCTGTATCTTATCATTTCTAAAATATATTTAACTGGTCCTGTTGTTTTTTTCTGGCCTTTGCTTGTTTGCCAAAATATCTGCCTGCTGCATGAGTACAGGTAACAGGTGATAATGTTCTGCAATTTGGGGGTATCTGTGCTATTAGCATGATAAGTAAGGAAACAATAAGCTATCAGACAGTAAATTGTGAATTCTGTGCACACTCTTTACAATGTGTCAGTTTAACTGGGATTGATTTACATTGAAATGATGTAGCATAGAAAATAATCAGTGTTTTTTCCTATTTCAGAATGCCATCAGCCAGCAAAGACAGTCTCATCGTATGGATCTATCACATTACTGGTGCTGTCCAAAATAGGAACAGTGACTCTGAGATGGACTCTGATACAAGTGATACATTTTCATGCAAGAGATGAACGTTTAAAGTCAAGTGATGAAAGCTTTTATTTAGGTTCTGTAAATATAATCTGAGCATATATTTTATAATCAATTAATTTCATTTCATTAAAATATAACTAACTGCATCATTATTGTGTGATTATTATTGTATATATTCATATAGACCACTGATACAAGGTTACGAAAGCATTACACCCTGCAAATGAACCTTTACATTAGTTCAGATAGTGAGTAAAAACACAGAAATCCTGCTACCCTAAGAGCACAATGTTGCAATATTACAGCATTTCCCTAAAAACTCACTAAAATGTAAATGTCAAAAATGTAAAAACCCATTTATTTCTGCATTAGAGGCCTCCTACAACAACATTTTAAAGGTGAAAGGTTTTTTCTATATTTGGGTCTGTGAGGTTAGTATTAATTTCCTGTGGTATCAAAATTGTAAGCAAGAATCGTGAAATTTTATTTGGTATTTAAAGTTACAACCTCACCATAACAACCTTATTTCCAGCCAAAATTGATTTAAAACAAAAAACTAATTGTTTTGAAATTGCAAAAATTATTCCTAAATCAAAAACCTATGATTCAAGAATCAATTCCATTCACTGTCTAACCAAAGATTCACACATCTATCTAAACATTTATTCAATATGCAGCAACTTTTACCCTAATGAATTACAGTGTGAACAATGTAAAAGCTAGCCAATCAGAATAGAGGGCATTTACATGCCAAACTCTTAAAGGTACAGTAACCAAAACCTTTGTTTCATTCGAAGGGTTAGTGAGAGTAAAAAAGCGGTTTTGGTGCAAACCTTTAATAGCATTAAGTGGACTTTAAGGGTAAAAAATAAAAGTAAATTTCAGCCTCTTCAAATGATTTTTACCAAATGACAGAATGTTAAATCAAATCTATGCTGAATGTCACTACAGCGCTGTTAATTTGTAACTGAAAAGTCACCTTTGAGTACATGGCCAGAGTCAGAGATGGTTTTCTGCTGGCTCTTCCAAAGCTGGTAGAGATGCAGGAATGTTGCAACATAAAAATCATTCAGCACCGCCACGACCTGTTGCCTTCGGTTACACTCCCTATGTGACATCACAAAGCAAGAAAATGTTTTATTGCCATGGAAACAACTGCAGAGGTTATGAAAGGCTACAGCAAATACATCAGAGAAAGGACAAACAGCCAAATCATTTCAAAGTTTGACAATATGTAATTACTACTATACAAAATAAACACCAATTAATGTTCAAAAGCTGCAGCTTCCTACATTGCGAGATGACTTACTTGGACAGCACCTCCTCCCTGAGAGCATGCAGGGCGATTCGCGTCATGTTGATTGACATCACACAGAACGGAAAATTCTGCAGGTGATAAAAATGAAAATTAGCATTTTTATAGTCTTTGAACAATTTTGATAAGGCTGCAGCAAGTGTATGTTTGACTGTGTTTTGCAGCACCTGGACTGGATGCTGAGAGAGTTTGTAGATTTCTCTAGCAAGTGGTAGTATTTCTGGATCCATGACGAAGTAGAGAGTGTGCATCAGGCCCAGAAAACCAGTTCCCCTCAGATCTGTAGCAGGGTCTGAACCTGAAAGTATAAAAGACATGCAAAAAACAAATATTACATACAGGTGACTTTTATGACATTATGGAAATAATTAATTAATTACATTGATTTGTTTACACATTTTAAGCATAGATGCTTCTTTGAGGTACCTTGAAAGCCCACGTTCTCCCAGTGTGGTCCATAGCGAGGGCAGTCAGCTCGGGTGCAGGTTAATTTCCTGTAGATGGTCTGGAGTACACGCATGTGAACTGACTGGCCATTATCCAGAGAACCTACACAATCACAAAACAAAGACATCACATGTAAGACATTCAGGCAGTTACTGAACAACTTAGAGGGATCATGAAATTGAAAAACAAATGTAAGAGTGATACTCTATACTAAAAAAATACTGCAAATACTACTTATTATCTGTTCTTGGACCTCACCTCCTCTCTAAATACACTACATCACTGGGACCCATACAGGCACATAATTCTCCTACCATTGCTATGCTGATGACACACATCTCTATTTTTTATTTTAACCATCTTGGAGTAATGTTTGATGACCAGCTGACTTTTAAAAACCACAATGCAAGGATAGCATGATCATGCAGGTTTGCATTGCACAACATCAGAAAGATCAGCTTGTACATTTTTAAACAATGTCAGAAATGTTGTATTACTAGCACTTAACAGTTCAACACATCACTGCGTAAATCAAGGAAATGTGCTCATTGCAAATTTCATAAGGTAACCTCTAGAAATCCAAAATAAAGATATTAAATTTCATGCACCTCTAACTGATTCATCAACACTGAACGTTATGCACTGGAGGTGTTACTAAAGAGATGAATGTAGTCATTAAAACAAAGCATGTAGTTACTTGACTTATGTTCTATGTCAAGTCATATGTTATACTCACACTGTGCGATGGCAAACACTAAGTCTCTCTCCTCTACAAGGTCTTTGTGTAGCCGAGGAGGGCCGAACAGGAAATGGGTGATGGCGGCCAATCCAGTCCTGCGAATGGTGGGCTGAATGTTCTTCTAATAGAAGAGAAGAGCAAGTAATAAAAATAAAGAAAAGAGAAAGAGAGTAAATGACAACCATATTCTTCTGCTATATAAATGTAGTGTATAGTTAGTAGGCAGGGTTCCCACACCTTGGTTAACTTCAAATTCAAGGACTTTTCAAGGACTTTCCAGGTCCAATATCCTCAAATTCAAGGACTTAATGTGGGGACACATTTCAAGTGAGAGCAAGGTTACATTGTTACCTTGTAAGATACATTGTTACAGTTTTCATGTGTCAAACACAACTAAAAAAAGCATTTTATTCAAACTTCACAGCCCATTTTTGCAATGTTTCACGGTATGTCTGTGAAATGTTGAGGTATTATTGTAGCAGTTTCGTGCAAAAGAAATTCAAGCCTGTATCTATGCATGTTCATTTTCAAAAGCTTTCCAGTGCCTTAAATTTTTTTCATATTCACAAACTTTCAAGGATTTCAAGGACCTGTGGGAACCCTGACTAGGGATGTAATGATATTCTCAATATCGTGTTATTGCAATAGCAAAACTGTCTTGATATTATCGTGGCCACATGACAATACAAAACCACATGGGTCTTCAGGACAAAAAGTGTAGGTTTTTTTTTGCTTTTAAGTTATTTTTTTGGGGCTTTTTTGTGCCTTTAATGGACAGGAAAGTAGAGAGATGACAGTAAAGTACTGGGCACAGTTAGGGGAACGTGATCGGCAAAGGACCTCGAGACGGGATTTGCACTCGGGTTGCCGCAAGCACAGCTGTGAAAGTGTAATTTAGTGTAAAAATAGTGTAAAAGTGTAATTTTTTAAATATATTTAAACTGCTTATTCTAACATAAAATGTTCTGCTGCACATATCAAAGTGAAGCGCACACGTTGTTCAGGCGATCAGCTTGTGATCCAATGTTTTCCGCCCCCATTCACAGTGAATACAGTGAATTTGTTATTGCATGAACTGTGAGTTTAGTGCGTGAGTTTTTTCTTGCTAAAAGATTTGTACAAACTAGATTTGTAGCAAAATACGTTTTTGTAAGCTTGTTTTCACAGAAGCTGGAGTTTTCTGTAAATAAAAGCTCAAAAAAAAAAGTGCAGCATGAATTGCTAACAGCTAGCGGTTTAAATGGGTAACGTTACTGCAGTCCAAATTCAAAATCTCTCTTTCAAGTCTAGAAATTAGGAAATAATTATTGTAATTTACATATTGCAGTGTAAATCAAACATAATATACTTCTGAAATAATCATTTTCATTTATTTTACAGTGCAATTGTTTTACTATATATGTGACCCTTGACCACAAAACCAGTTATAAGGATCAATTTTTCGAAATTGAGATTTATACATTATCTGAAAGCTGAATAAGTAATCTTTCCATTGATGTATGGTTTTCTATAATAGAACAATATTTGGCCAAGACATATTTTTGATATTTTGATATATTTACGGTAGGAATTTTACAAAATACCTTAATGAAACATGATCTTTACCTAATTTCCTAATCATTTTTGGCATAAAAGAAAATAAATATGAATGTAATAATAGAATGTAATTTAGACTGAGACAGAATATCAAATAAAAAGAGGGTTGAGTGCTCTTTAAAGTTCAGGTACAAGTCAATTAAACTTTTTCTGACTTAAGTTCTCTTAGTTAAGAACATGAGTTGGAGCTCTTGATTTTGAACTCTCAAAGTGCATTAGATAGAATAACTGAATTTTAAAATGTACAAAATTGCAATTTTTTTCTAATTCTTCATTTGTCATTTTATTTCATTTTTTTTTTTTTTTTTTAAATATCGCAATAAATATTGTATTGTGGACTTCATATATTGATATTATTGTATTGTGAAATTTTGATATTGTTACATCCCTAACAGTTTCTTATAATAAACTCACAAGCAGGTCTCCAAGATCAGTGGTCTGAAAATGCTGCAGAGCCTCATTGAAAGAGATCAGCGGTGATGGGGTAAGATCCTCAGCAAGAACTACACAAGAAAAACACACTGTTTACTGACAAATGACCACACAATGCACATTTGTTTTGTAAACATGGTTCAGTCTGGATAATCAGAATATAGCGATGTCCATTTCAAAATATATTTTTTTTTTTTTTTATGTACTGAAGGCTTGAGAAACTTAACGTAATTTCTGACTGGTTATGTGGAACTGATCCTCAGCTAAGCCCTGTTGTCACATTTGCATGTTACCTATCTGCTTGCGCTTTCTGCCTCTATCAAACACAGAGCAATAATCGTTTATACAGAGTGAATTACCTTAAGAAATATCTGGATTAACCACGTGTTTGTATTGAGTAATTATATGTAACTGTCAAAAACGTTATGAACATGTTAAAATTTGTTCAAACCATTTGAAAATGTTGAACATAGATAAAACAATATAGATAAACACATTTAAAAATAAGTATTTAAAAAAAATGCATATATTTGCAATTATTTTTTATTTGTGAAGCTGTTTTATTTGTGAAATTACAAATGCATCCATGTTATTGATAGGTCTGCCATCACTGTTGATATTATTATAATCATTACATTTTCAGTATTTTTACTTCATGTTAAAATCATGATATAAATTACTTACTTATTATTCACCCATATTTAATCAAATGGAAAATTAAACATTTTTTACCAATACCCAGTATATGTGTGTGCCATAGTTCTTTGCTAATTATCCTGCTTCAAGTCTTACGAGCTGACCAATATAAAATAATATATTTAACTGCCTTTTTTCAGATATAATCACACTCAGATAAAAACTGAAATGTATGCATACAACTCAACTGCAATAAAATGCTGTCTTCATGTCAGATTTATTCTAAGATACATATTTAACAGCAATTAAGCCCCTGTCTAGTGATTTCACAGCTAACTAACAAACTGTGAACACTGGATAACCTTCCTAAGGTAAATGCAATGTTAAATGACTGATCACAAGCTGTTTTATTAATTATCTACAGCTGAAACACTCTGCACTCTTACTTAAACAGATGCACAACGTTGATCTGTCACACCACATTTAAGAGCGTCAAAATGGCATTTACTGTTTGAATTTTGTGATAAAATGGACAGAATTTGAGATGAGAGAGCTTCTTATCAGAAAAAAGCACAGAGCTCTTTGCAATTATTGGATGAGAGGTCACTGCAAATAATGTCTGGTGAAGTTAAAAATCTATGGACTTGGCAACCCTAGCTTGAAAAATGGGAGATTTGGTGATCAAACACAACCTGCGTTAATGCCACTGTTTTTTTGTTTTTAAAACTACTGCATTCTTATCTTCCTGACTCTGACATCCCTAAATTCTACACAAGAGGCATTTTCTTTTCACACAATATGAGCTGCAGCACAGTGACACGTTTTTCTGTCTCATTTTGACAGACAAGATATAATTGGCACTGATCCTTGGCTGTTTTTAAACAATCAGCAGATACAGATCATTGGCCGACTCATTGGTGCATCCGTAGTATTAAATGAGTATTACTAAGTATTAATCTCTAAATCTCTAACTCTTGGTATTAAATTATTTATTCAGCCTGAACTGCTTAACATATAGACTCAATTTTCGATTGCCTAAACAGAGAATCTCAGTTTCAAAGCAATTTATGGTTCAGTTTATAAAGCCAACAGAGGTCTGATATTTAATGTCACCTAATTCACTAAAAATCTATTAGGGAACATATTTTGTGGGGGCCTTAACATAAAAATCTTCTCCTCGACTTTCAATACAACACATACTATTTATACGTGGACTGCCGTCTACATATAGTAATTGTGCTGTAAAATCATCGCCCATTTGTTGCCCACATATCTCATCAAGAGATGCCGATGCTCCAGATTGCATCTGACAGTGATCAGGTTTCGTAATGTATCTATTTTAGCCAAGGAGGTGATGCCATCTCTCTAGGGTAGGGGCGTATGCTTAGTCACGCTGACGTAATGTGCTCAGTATCCAGGCTGACAGGACGTTGTTTCCATGGTGACAAGGTAATTGGTCTCACCTGGTTGGATGCTCTCCAGGGCATCCCACTCCTCTTGTGCTCGCTCCACCTCCAAGCTCACCTCTAGACAGACAAAATCACGCACACACATTGTGTTGAACTGTTGAACTACTGACATCATTCTGTGTAACAATGTTTCTGAGTGATGAAGTCTTTACCTTCTGTTTTAGTCTGATTGCCTCCTGCTGCCAGAGACTGTAAGAGCCCATTCTGTTTTAGCGCTGAGATCTACAAAACCACAAGTTCACACCATTACCATCGCTATTCAAACCAAGAGCACAGAACATCACGTGACTGTAAGTGAAATACTCACTGGGACAGTTTTGAGATAAGGGTTGCCATTCACGCTGCCATTGTCTTTGATGCCATTACCTGGAGTCAGTCCATTTAGGATCTATAAAAAAAAATCCAAAACACAAAAACAGGAAGCAACCATGATGCATGCAGACCTGGTTTCACTGAATAGATTCTGGCAGTGCAAACTCACAGTTGTGCATTTGGAGTGGCCATTGGTTAGATCCTCTGTCTGTTTACATTCTTGTGGAAAGCCATTCAAGCCCTAAAAGGAAGAAATCAAAAATATAGAATATATAAATATACATATCTCAAAATATTTGCATTGCTGTTATTCCTTCCCTTAAATGTTTTTAAAAAGCTAACACAAAGTTTAAAATTAAACTTAAGAATACATCTAAAATGAATTCTGTTGAAGCACATTAAATTTAAACTGTAAACTGAATTCACTTATTGTGCACATTTCTATTATTGCACACAATTCCCTAGCATTTTCATGTTTATTAATGCACCACATCTACCAAATTTTAAAAGGAAAGGTGTAAGGTCAATGCTAAACTGACTAATAGACTAAATTATATGCACTGTACAAATGTATTACAGTGAAGTGTACAGTGCTTATAATTTAGACTAGATCTCCCTAGTCAGTGTAGTTGCCATGTTGTTAAATTCCCTCTGTGCCGTTTGCTCCCAGAGTAAAACAAAGAGAGGAGGTGTAAAGGATGGTATAGCAGCTGCGTCACACCTGTTAGGAAATTTACAGTGCAGCATCAAATGTATTTAAAACGCATGCCCCGATATTACAAAACCAGCCCTGTGCAATTATAGTATAGTACAGTATACTACAGCTTTTTCATTGAGTAACAGACTGTGAATTACAATAATCGCAAAAAATTCCTTCAGAAATTCCTTATGAGAAATAAAAAAAAAAACTGAATAAAACTGATAAAATTAACTGTTCAGATTAGAGTTGTCATAACATACTGATAACCATGATATTTAAAAAAATAAATAAATAAAGATATCACCTTAACACTACAAATATGATAATACTGAAATAATCCAGAGCCTGTAATTACTGGGTTGACACTACAACATAAGTAGGGGGTGTTTGGGGTTGACAAATGTTGATAGGCCAATGTTGATAGTGATTATTACAAATCAAGTAGACCGATAACCGATATTTTGAACTGATATACATGTCTGGTGTAAAACGGAAAATGTCAAAACTAGGAATAACAAGGGCTCTGACAGAAACTCTCTTTAAATGCTTTTAAATTATTTTATTGGAAAATCAGTTATGAAAATGACTGATATCCATAAAAATGCTTAATATGCTGATAATCAGTCGACTCACTAGTTACTATGAAACAAAAACAGAAGACAGTGCATTGTGTAGCAACTACTGCTGCACAAAATCATGTTTTTGAGAGACCTGCACCCAAAAAAAAATATCTTTCAAATATGGGAGTTCTTTGCACTCCATAAAAAGACTTGTTTTTAGACCAGCGTTTCCCAACCCTGTTCCTGAAGGCAGACCAACAGTACACATTCTGGAGGTCTCTCTTATCTGAAACATCCATTTCAGGTCTTGGAGTCTCTACTAACACACTGGTGTGTGTCCAGAAACACTGTTAGACAGCCTAGTCTGGAGAAAGTGTTGATTAATAGTGAGTTCTTTCTGTAGATTTTTTTTTCAGATATACTTACAAACTCTCTCTCCATGCCTCCCTACACTAATATTTGAGTGTGGCTCACTGACCAATAGAGAGAAATCACAAAATAAACAAAGTTATACATTAATTTGACTGATAGCATTATTTATTTATTTATTTTTATTATATTGCAATAACACTGTTTTTGTTTGGTCATGATAACAGTGTTAGGCTTGAACTGAAATTTTGAAATCTTTTTAATTGCAGACTTCGGTATCTGGAAATCTGAGCACAGTTGAGACTTTGTTGAGATCACTTCTGAAACTCTACAGCAGGATTTCTCTAATGAGGTGTTTCTGAACTGCTAGGGATTTTTGAGTTAATGAAAAGTTGAAAAATGAAAAATAATTACATCGGATAGGGCTGCATAATTAATTGTATTTTAATCATGATCAAGATTCCTGCATCTTTTGATTAAAAACAATTGCCTGCTGGTTATTTAACCTCAAAACTTTTTTTTTTTTGGTAACAAGTTCACCCTATCTTTCCAATACAGCCAGTGTTTTACAGCCATATACAGCCATATCTCACAGCTACGAGGGTGATATTGTGTTTATACAACAGTTTGACGGCACAAGTGTATAAAAAAAACAATGGAGTGACTTTAAAAACCCCTCTTTTGTGCAGAACTACTTTCTTCCACCACGGATTCAAATCTCAGTTTGACAGTTTAACAGCTGAGCCCAAGCCTCCATTACTTATTAAAAAATGTCACTTTAGAACTACTAATGAAGGAACATAGAGTTGCTTCATTAAAAGCTTATTTGTACTGTATTAAAAGCAGTGTGATATGTGGAGAAGAGCATTATGACAGAGAGATTGACTGTATTACCTGCATCTGATACAGCATTCATTCTTCAGCTCAATCTCATATTCTTTTCCATATCTTTGTTGTAAGTTACTACTGTCATCTATTAAGGGTGATTTCCGATGATAGCGCTGCTCAGTGCATTTGTTGACTGCATCTTACAAGGTGTTTGAAAGTAAAAATAACTTATTTACAACAGCATTTCAGTCTCCTTCGATATAAAAGTCTTTACTGCTGACTAACTCATAAAAACAGTCGGCATCTGTCTTGTCGCCATCTAATGGCAGAACAATGTAACTAGAATCACTATCACAAACACACACCGTTTCCCAATACTAAATACTACTATTATTTATATAAAATGTTAATTATTAAATAACAATATTTAATAAACAACAACAACAGTCATCATAAAAGTTGCTAGAAAACTGAGTCAAAAGTACAAACGCAGCGCTCTGATAAACACCACTGAAGTTACATAAAATGTAACGTGATTAGATTTTGCCAAATGCATTTGCTCTGGAACAAATAATAAATTAATGAGACCACAGACTGCCCATTTGATTTTCACAAAACATTATATCTCATGTTTAACCATTATAGAGACATCAAAGTCAGCTGCAAATTCCAGAAGATCTGGCTGAGGTAAGGCTGCTCTAGGTGGTTTCATGAGCGCTGAATGCCCACTGACACCCTGGAACTCACATCTCCAAAAACGTTGAAGCAAATGTTCCAACAGGCGTTACCTTTATTAAAACTCCAGTCTAAACAAGTACATTCTCACTTAAAACCCCTTAAAACTACATTCTGTGACATAAAAACAGTATTATTTTTAAAATTATACTGGATTTGGGCATCCGCTATGACACTTACTGTGAGAAATACCGCAAGTGCAGTGAAACAAAAAGCACAACGGTTGTTGGAATTCTGTTATCACTCAAATATCACACTGTTATCAGCCAATCAGATCTGAGGACCAGACAGAATTGTTGTATAAATAATTATACATTTATTTAAATATTTAAATATATTTATATAATAATAAATATATAACCATGAAAACCGTGAAAATCTCCTTACATTTTTGAAATACTATCTTAAAATCTCAGGGGCTGCTTTAAGTAAATATTTTACATTTAAGAGGTTCAGCTGACAAAAAAAAGTTTAGGAATTAAAACAAAAAAATGCTGGAAGCAGGTAGGGGTGTGCAATATGTATCATCTAACATCTATCATCATAATTGTTTTTTTAACAATATGCAAGTATGTCACTCATTTAGCAAAAAACAAACAAAAACATCCTGAGGGTCCAAAAGCATTCACTGTGTGATGAACACTGTTGGAATGCAATTAAAATGCCCATATAGTTCAAGTTATAAAAGTGAAAATATCCTTTTTTTATTTATATATATTTATAAGATATGATACAGTTATGTAACATCACACAAGCAAGATTGCTGTTTTCCAAAATATCAGCCTGTGAGCACTGATCACAAATTAGATATTTTATACAACAGTTTCAAAAACTAGTTTATACTGAGCGACTTACATTTTAGACATAATATCATCTGTTTCTTTTTCTGGTTTGCCAGAATGTGTTTCAGTCCTAAATGAATCCATTTTTTTTAACAAATCATTAATTTATTGTGTGAATGATTCGATAATTCAGTCATAAAAGACAATCCCTTGCTTTGTTTTTAAATGAACGCGCCGTTTCGAATGAACGGCAGATTTAGTGTCACATTTATTAATCCATAACTGGCCTAAACTAGCCAAAGTATCAGCACAAAAACACACTCAGTAAAGCATAATTTTAATTATCATCATCCAAAAATCCCCAAAAATATAGAGATAATTTTTCATCAATATCGCACAGCCCTAGAAGCAGCAGGACACAAAAATTAGCAAATCTGCCATACATTTAATCTCATTGCTGTCTATTTGAACAGCTGAGATATTAAGCAGATTTAATTTGTTATTTTTTAACCCGTGGGAGTATAATGCAGTATAGTAGTACTCTAGGTAGAGATGTCATACATACCTCTGTATGTACTGCGACTGCAACAACCCCTTCCATGACATGAGTCCACTGTCTCGCTGTCCCCCTACTGTCCACCCATCCAGTGGACTAGGCCAACTGGAAACACTGCCCAAAGGACACACATGGTTCTAGAGCACTTTTAACGCTTTCAGAAGCACCTGCTCCCGGTCCTACAAGCGTTGGATGTAGACTAAAACAGCAGAAGATCTTTCAGCAGTGCATTGTTTAACTGCGCCGCTTCTGGAGATTCAGAGAGGGGCTGGTAGAAACAGAGTTGGGCCAAAGAGCAGAAGCATAATTTGAAAAGTAACAGGCCTGAGGATCGTGCAGCAAGTTGTGAATCGTGATGGCCTTGTTGGCGATGGATTTCTCAAGTCCGTCGAGTGCTAATTGTAGTAGGCCTGTGCCACGTCAATGGGCGAGCACTAAGTCCACTTATGTGAGACTGGAGCGTTGCAAATGGAGTAAAAATCTGAAATAGACTGGGTACAGCAGTGACGAAGCTGTCAGTGTCTCTGTTTTGAAGACGAAACCTCTGATGAAATCTCAGCGAAAGTTTAGACTTGGCAGATCGGAAGCTTATAACAAGGGTCTGACTCTAAAAAGGGAGTTTATTGATGGCTTAGAGATAGTGACGGTCTTCTCAGAAACTCCCCGTGGCCTTCCACCGCAACGTCCGAATGAGTCTCTGTAGGATGCAACCATAAGTATTAGAATATGCAAATGCAATAATAATCACATTGTAATTAACACTTAAAAATGCACATGCATATGCAATGCATCAACGTGTGCACCACATAGGCATGCATGCATGCACTCTCATTTCATTATGAAGCAATGCAAAGAAGCGCTGCACAGAAAATCGGCATCCGAAAAGCATGACGTCATCTGATCAAGACCGCATCCCTTTGAAATCGAAATAGATGGAGACCAGCAATGCGATCATCAATTACCACAGATGAAATTGCAAACGCTCCTTTTCGTTCTGCAATGTCTTTAATGTGCAGCCAAGCTTTATACGACGGATAACTGAATGTATTGCATTCATAAGCAGAGAAAGGCTGAGAGGTGACGTCATCTATATCCTGACTCACAAAACCTCAACTAACTAAACATAATAATAAACATAAACGGCAGACAACTCAAAAGTCAAAGTGTTAATCGACAGTTAAGGCTGTATTGGATATTAGTGGCATCAGATGATGATGCATCAGCTCCAAATGCGGCACAGCATGAATGTATGACAGCATCCTGAACTGTCAAACACCTTTACAAAAGATACATTAACCATTATATGGAGACATGACGGTATGCATTTACACGTATTGTACTTAAGCAAGCGTAATTCCAGCTACATATATTGAACACAGCAGATTTATCTGACGGCTAATAACAATAAAGACCAAGAGAAAACTGACTAACTTACTCACATAATAACAGTTATTTCTGCCACAAATAACGGTACATTTCAGCCCTCCTCCTCATTCCCTTCAAGTTAAATGAGCAAGACGAAACGCTCACGTTTACCTCAACACTTAAAACCTGCCGTTACTGTAGTTATTTCTGCTTAAAGCTTGTTATTTACTGTCACATTTCAGTCAGTGACTGCTGAAGCGTCTGTCTCTCGACCTGCTTGAGCTAAACTGCCTCAATCTTTTTGTACTCTCGTTTCTAGCTTAGCTAACTTGCCTATAATTAGTCTTTTACGACACCGCATCCACCAAAACGTGCAGACAATGTAGCGCTGCCTTTCTTAACTGCTAATTACGCATTTATATCGTTGCTAGAAGGCTAGGTTTTGAATATTAGTTGTAATTTTTTACCTCAGTTTCTCTCCCTCCAATCTCGGCTTCCCTTCCCCCCCTTTCCACAGTAACTGAAAACCCCGACGCCTTGTGGGAATTGTGGTTCTTCCACTGTAAATAGACTTCCGGTACTGTAGGAGTCCTTTAGTCACTCTCTAAAGTTTTTCGTTTGTTTGTTTATTTTGTTTTCATGAAATTTCATTGCCATTTCCACAGGGCTTTTCATAGTACTTCATCTAAAACGACTGTGAATTCTTCTATGATTGTGCCATTTTATGAGATGTTTATAAGATAGCACATGGAATATTTGAACAACAATAAATAAGTAAATAAACAAACAAAGGCACAGCTTACACTTAGTTAACATAGGCTTACTCTTTTGTTTTTTTGTTTGGTTTTATTTGAATTCCAAACAGTGACAGCAGTACTTAATATACCCTTCTTTTATAATTTTACAATTTTTTAGAATTTTGGATGGAATGTATTTACATTTTCACAACAACAGCAACAACAACAGTTTAGTAGCCATAGTTTATGCTTAAATGTGGAAAGCAGAAAAGGAAGAAGAAGAAGAATGTGCATCCAAACTGGTAACTATGGAAGCTCGTTTTCCTCCACTGAATAAAAAAAAGGTAGTTGTGACTTTTTATCTCACAATTCGTCCTTTTTTTGTTACAATTACAAGTTTACTTATTGCAATTCTGACATTTTTCTCAGAATTGCGCAATATAAACCGCGACATGAAGTCGCAATTCTGATAAATTAAAGTCGCAGTTCTGAAAAATAAAGTCAGAACTGCAAGATATAACTCAGAATTCAGACTTTTTTCAAGAGTTTATATCATAAAATTGTTACTTTTTTCTCAGAAATGCTAGTTTATATCTCACAATTCTGACTTAAGAACTCGCAATTCCCTGGTGAAAAAAACAGCATATGCTGGTAGGTATGTTTTAATGCTGGAATGCTGGTTAGGTATGTTTTGGTGCTGGTTTAAGCTGGTCCTTTGCTGGTCTATGCTGGTCCTTAGCTGGTTTATGCTGGTCCTTTGCTGGTTTATGCTGGTCCTTGACCAGTAACATGACCAGCATAAACCAGCAAAGGACCAGCTTAAACCAGCACCAAAACCTACCTAACCAGCATCCCAGCATCAAAACATAGCTACCAGCATATGCTGGTTTTTTCACCAGGGAATTGCGAGTTCTTAAGTCAGAATTGTGAGATATAAACTTACAGTTCTTAAAAATATTAGTCTTTTTTCCCCTCCAAATTGGACTTTATAACTTGCAGTTGCTAGTTTATATCTCACCAATGTAAGAAAATGTCAGAATTTGCGAAAAAAAACTCTTTTTTCCAGAGTTTATATCTTGAACTTGTTACTTTTTCTCAGAAATTCTAGTTTATATCTCACAATTCTGAAGTTAAAAGTCATGCACTTGCGAGTTCTTAAGTCAGAATTGTTTGGTATAAACTAGCATTTCTGAGAAACAGTAACAATTTTGAGACATAAACAATTCTGAGAACATCTTTTTTCCCTCAAAAATGGACTTTATAACTCGCGATACAAAAACGCATTTGTGTTTTTAACTCGTAGTTCTGACTTTATTTCTTATAACTGTGAGTTTATGCAATTCTGAGAAATAAAGTCGCAATTCTGAAAAATAAAGTTAGAACTGTGAGATATAAACTTTTTTTCAGAATTGCAAGTTTATATCTTGAAAATTTTACTTTTTTCTCAAAAATGGTAGTTTATATTTCACAATTCTGACGTTATAACATGCAATTGCGAGTTGTGAGATGTAAACTCGCAATTCTGAGAACGTCAGTATTTTTTTTCTGCTCAGTATTGGACTTTATAACTCGCAATTGTGAGTTTTTATCTCACAATTGTGAGAAAATATCAGAATTGCGAGATACAATTGTGAGTTTCGCAATTGTGAGTTTATATCAAGCAATTCTGAGAAAAAAGTCACAATAAAACACAATAAAATCCTAATAATAAAATTAAGATTTATGTCTATTTTATTTTGCTGTTAGGCCTACTGATTTATCATTAACAGCACATAATGTAGCCAAGCAGAGGATTTTTTAAAAGTGGCATAAAGCATTTTTGCCTATGTTTTTGTCACTCTTTCTGTTTCTACTGCTCATCCCTTTATGGTTTAACTTCTAAAACCTGTATAATTACTGTATGTTACATAAGAATGGCAAAGCGAGATAAAATAGAACTGACTAGCAATGAATAAATTGAGCTTGTATGTACAAAGATTGTCTAAGATAATAAAGGTGGATGCTCCTAGCCTAAAAATTTGCAGTGATCTGATCCAGCTGCACCATTGTCTGCTGTTTAACAATACTCAACATGTGTCTTCAGAAATGTCCCAAAACCGTGTACACAGAAGGGTCATTTGCACTACTTCTGCTTTGCAATTCATTTAAAATAATCAGAAATGGCTCACTGCGTCGGAAAATATGAAAAACATTAGAGAGGGGATTGCGACCCGCCTTTGGCCAGGACATCAGCATTTACCTCATTTCCTGCTTTGTGCAATGTTGGCTCAGTCGGACCTTCAAGGAGCTGAGAAGTTCCCAAAACACATGCGAATAACCAAACACCTCCTTGCTTTAGCAAACCCGGGCTAATCCACTCCAGACGACAAGACATTTTTATGGACCGAATTTCTGGCTGTAACACGAGTCACATTCCCTTTCCGGGGGCAGTTTGCTTGAACATCGGTGAGACGCTAATGGGCATAACTGACTCAAAATGTTGTTTATATAACTGGCTGAGTGGCCTGCCAAAGTATGTAGATGAAGCTATTTCCTGTATTTCCTTACTCAATCTGCAGATTGAGGCTTCGGTCATAATTTGTCCTACTTCTTGTGTTACACATGTAGAAAAATAAACCCAGTGAACAAGAAAACAGACTGATACTATAGTTTGACATTTTCATAGTTTTAATGAATATTAATTTAGCAGACATCCTTTTTCTGTGTGATGCAATTATTATATTAACTTAAAATAAATACTTCTTTTTTTTTTTTACAAACAAAGATAAAATAGGAACTAATAAGCCAGAGAATAAAAGTCAGTGGTATTCTGCAGAAGTATATGAGTGAATAAAAGGAAGTTCAAGCCACAAAATGGAGGTGACAGAGGAAGTACACTGAGTCTAACATCAGATTGAAATCGAAACTTACTAAATCTCCACTGCAATGACCCAGTAACCTCAATTTATAATGTTGTGCATGTTAAAATAGTGTGGCTTGAACAAAGAGCAGCATGTTGTTTAGATAATTTAACCTCTGTATCTGTGTAACATCTGTGTAGGCTGAAATGGGTGTGACCATTTTGGATGGAATGAACTCGACCCTGAAAAGAGTCTGCCCTTGTTATAGCATCTGTGAACGTCACCAGGCAATGGCTGCTTCCACGCCACCATTTGATGCCATTCTGTGCCTTAGATGGTTTGCGAAATCCACCTGGGTTTGTGAAAGTACTCGGTTGATGACAGTTTTTGGGATCCAACCCTGGAGATGATAGAACAGGGATAAACCAGACATTAGATATGACAGTCAATAAGCCTAAATCTTTACTTATGTAAACCTTTCATAGTAAACACCATTTAAAGCATTATCTATTAAATTGAATTACATTTTTTGGGTGAACTATTCCTTTAAAGTCAAAGTGTGTCATATTTTAAGACAATGGAGCAAACTAAATAGCAAAAATAACTGTTTCTAACAGATTTCCTGAAAACTCCCCTAGTTAGTTGGGATAAGACATATTGGTTGTGTCAGTCTTGCTGTGTTGGTATCAAACAAACAGAGCAATTTCATTTGCGCCAACAGTGCTAGGAGTGTTTAAACTTTTTAGGGAATTCAGCCTTGTAACGGCTTGCTAATGGTTATTAAACTGGAATACAAGAACATATTTGTAACATCCAAGAAATGACACCCACACACAGGACAATTAACTTACCTTAAGGTCTAAACTGAGCAACCAGGTAAATTTTGTCTTATCCGGATCTTCTGCACTTGGTCGCATCACAATACAGGTGGGTCCATTCTCAGCCCTTAGAAAGAAAGAAATATTGTAAATATAAATGTATATATTTCAATCATGTGAACTTTCTGAATGGTTTTGGCATAACAGTGCTAATGTTTTTGGCCTTGGCTGCTGCTAAATGAATAAGCACACATAAATACCATAGCAGATCCAGACAGGTGGAGCTGGGGGAGGTGGAGGGTTTCAGCGAACACTGAACCAGGCCATATACAGGAAAGTGGTTCATATTTTCACTTGCCTTACAAATCCTTTCTGCTCAGGCATTCCAGCATGCTGAGTGGACATCCCGGCCAGGAAACACGTAGATCCCCTCCGCTTGGCACAACGGACACTTACAAAGTCTCGTGGGCCCACTACATTCCCAGGTGTTTCAGCTGAAACCTCATGTGTGATCATAGTATCTTGACCAATCTTCTGAAGAATCTAAATGGGACCAAAACTGTATTGAATACCAAATATCTCTAGGTAACAGTAGCTTTATGTTACATCATGAGGACTGTGAGAAGTGTAGACAATATAAATGGACACATTGCGGTCATATGTGACTCTGGACCACAAAACCAGTCTTACGTTGCACGTAGCAATAGCCAAAAATACATTGGATGGGTCAAATTTATCGATTTTTCTTTTATGCCAAAAATCATATTAAGTGAAGATCATGTTCCATGAAGATATTTTGTAAATGTCCCACCGTAAATATATGAAAACTTAATTTTTGATTAAGTTTTGATTGTAGGAATTTTTGACAAATATTGTCCTAACAAACCATACATCAACGGAAAGCTTATTTATTCAGCTTTCAGATGATGTAAAAATCTCAATTTCGAGAAATTTACACTTATGACTGGTTTCGTGGTCCAGGGTCACATATATCATCTGTTTCTACCCACCTTGACTTGTTTGACATTGGGGTTCCACTCCCCCATTTGTTCCATGTTATCCACCAGCTCCTCATATAGATCATCCGTCTTCTGTTCCAGCATCACTTCCAGCTTAAAAACCTTGCCAATGTCTGGTAATACTTTACTCATCACCTTATCACCATTGGCCTGAGAGAAAAAAATACATAGGATTTATACAGTATATATGAGCTTCTAAAGGCCTGGGACACTAAAGTACTGTATGAAACTGTATAATATGCACAAATACAAGGCATCTACAGTAGTCAACATTTGAAGTGGATCAAAAATGTTGTCCTAAGACAAGAACGGGTATTGTTTTGGTTTTAGGACAACTTTGATGAAAGGTTTTGATGCACTTCAAATGTTGACTATTGCATACATGGTCTCATTAGAATGAATGATGAAATAGATTATTTGATGACACTTACAGTCTCAATCTCAGTTTGCCAGCCATCCTGGTCACTGAGGATGCTGATGGACTTCTGCAGAGCATCCTGTCCCTGCTGCACATAACACTGCTCAGCTTCACTGTACGTCTCCTCTGCAATCCGACTGCCTGTGCAAAGACACACATGCATAAATCTGATCCTCTGCATAAACAAGTACATACTAGATTTTCAAAGAAAAAAAAACATTTCTGTGAAAATGGTGGAGATTTTTCCACCAACCCTTTCTTCCCGTAGGTGGCAACAAGAATCTTTATGAGTGAGTTACTGAATCATTCATTTAACTGATTCATTTAAAAACACTGAATCTTTCAAGAAAAAAGTGGCTAACTTCTCTCTCAATAGCCGGGTTTCCATCCAAAACTTATGTGCATAATTGGAATATTGCATAAAACATTTGTGAATAAGCACCGTTTCCATCCAACAAGTCAAAGAGAACAAAATGGTAACTTCCTGATAAACTGCCACTATATATATATCAGGAGAAGCCACTGAATATAATAATTTTCATATATAATAAATTACTCAGAGCGAGCAGACGAAACGTAATAAATGCGGTCATTGCTTTCGGAGATGGATGCCTGCTGTTTGGAAAAGCAGTCATGTAAGACAGTTTTGGGAGGCAATTATACAAAAATACTTTGATGACAGACCCAGGCATTTCAGAATGACCATAACAACATTTCAGCTGCTGTGGAATGAGATCGGTCCGCTTGTTAGTCAGGTTTTGCCGTCCCATAGCGCAAAGTCACATGATGCGTATGGAGGAAATTATATGGCAAACATGTTTCCATCTCCCATTATTGGTTTTACACACACTTGTGGCATTTCACTTGTTTCTGATTTGATATTTCAAAATGCGCATAAAAACAGAGAGATGGAAACACAGCTGTTGCCTCATGAGATAGTAAAGTATTAATCAGATCCACACTTTGTAATCTCCGCATAAATAGTAGTAAGTCACTTTTTGCTTACTGATTTATGAACGCTAAGAGTTCATACATACTAATTTTTAATGTATTGCCTACTATATAGTGTGTAAGTTGGTATATTTGAACACAGGAACTGTGTTTATCAGTGAGTCATTGAATTATTCACTCAACCAATTTGTCGAAAAAAGCTGATTTGTTCAGGAACAAAAGACCACAGCTGTGATTCTCAGAGATGCGCAATTCTGTTGTGGATTTGTTTCTAACTATTTTCACTGGTGAAGAAAAAATAGCTAAATAATTGTAAACACTGTGTCTAAATTTTAAGTTACTCAATGTTAATTTCTGTTTATCGATTCTGTTGTAAAAAAGCAACATCACTCTCACTAATATATAAACCAACCTTTTGCTGCTTAAATGATGTACTGTATATAACAGTAAACCATTTCACAATAAATAGCTATTATATGTACATTTGAAGCCAACGTGTCTCTCTTCCCTTAATATGGATGTTGAAGTGGTGTAAAAGTTGTCTTACTGAGTAGGGAGCTTTTTCTTCGGATGTGGCTGATCCAGGCACTTGGTCCAGGTCCGGAAAACTTCCTCAGCTCATGATGGATTGCAATCATTGCATTTTTCCTCAGACCTGATAGTAATCAATGAAAGAATTATATATACATGACTAAATAGTGGCATATTATTGTGAATATTTCAGAAAACTGTGGATTCCCGAAACAGCTCCTTACCTGTCATGTTTCTCGTGTGCCTGTAGGAAATACCAGCACACAGTTTGAACGTTGCAGGCAACATTTTAAAACTTTTCTTAACAGATGACTACACGTGAAATGTGGGCACGATGAGTTAGAAGTGGAATCTGAGGAACAGCTGTCTGCTTCGGCCCCTTTATAGCCCCGTCAGACAAGGCCGCGTTCTCGTCACCTCACAGATAAAACAGCACCATCACTCAACGCACAGGGGTGACCCTGTATGTCAAGGATGTGCAGCGAACACGACGGCCTATCTGTTACCAGTATAAACACGTTGTTACAGATAACAGCCAGTGCCTGAAGACTACCCACACAGAACACCGGTTAGTACACTTACATTGCCTGCATTTCTTTCTTTCTTTTTCCAGTCAAAACAAACAGTATAGAGCAGCTAAATTTATCCACAGGTATATTTTAGGATATGATAAGCCAGAAACTCTCAGTATGTCACATATGTCATTCTCTCCTGGTTCCATTACAGCTTTAGGTCAGAAGGTCAAGTTTACAAATGACAAATCACCAGCTTAAAATGTCTAGTATCATCATCATCATCATCATCATCATCATCACTCCAAGAGGACAAATTAAAATGACATCATTACTTGGTGACATCCAAAACAGATAATTAGTGGCGAAAGTCCACACAAATGATGGTGTATTGTACAAATTTTAGCGTTCAAACTTACGTTATTTGGCTGAGATGAAAGCTAGGCTGTATTCTGAAAATCCAGGTCACATCTTGTTACAAGCTGTGCCACACAAACACATATCAAAGCAACAAATCAATTCTCCATCAATGACAACAATAAGAGGCCAGTCTGACAGCCTTGTGCTCGGCGCCAATGGAAACTTTTCTAGCTGTATGAAAATATTGGTTTAATGACTCGTGGTTTTCAGCTTGACGTAAAATCAACTTGTTCAAGAACATTTAAGCAATGGAAAGTGGTTTTATGAGTAGAAGTACCTTAACCCACAACCCCGTGTCCCTCAGAGTAATTTATATTTTAGGCCTTAACCTTTATCAGACCACCTTCTACTCTGGAAATGTGAAAATGAGCCATAAATTGTTGAAATAAAGCTAGAACAGGTGCAAACAAGAGCTGTAATCCAATACCAACTTTAATCGAATTAATATCAAATTAATTATATACAATTGACACTTTAAATTCTATTATACAACTGTACTTTGGACCTCAAATCTGATTGGCTAAGAGCCTTTTCCAGGAGTGCAATATTCTAGTGATAACACTTCACTGTTTGTATCAATCTCCTTGCAGCATTTCTCAAAAAAGTGTTATGGCAGAGGCCAAATCTACTATAATTGTATAAATAATACTGTTTTTGTGTCACAGAATGTAGTTTTAAGAGTTTTAGATGAGAATGTAGTTGTTTAGACTTCAAATCTGCAGTTTGTTAATAATAATAACGTCTGTTTGATCATTTGCTCCAACTTTTTCCGAGATGTGAGCTCCAGGTTGTCAGCAGCCGTTCAGCGCTCACAACCCGCCGAGAGCAGCCTTACTTCAGCTAGACCTTCTGGAAATTGCTGTTGGTTCTGTTGTCTCTATAGTGGTTAAACATGTATAATTATAACATGTATAATGATATAATGATATAATTTGTTTTGGGAAAATCGAATGGTTAGTCTTTGGTTTCATTAATCTATCATTTGTTCCAGAGCAAACGCTTTTGGCTGAGTGCAAAATCTCATAACGTTATATTTTATTTAAATCTAATGCTGTATAACAGAGCACAGAGACTGATCTGAAGAATTAATGCTATATCTGATGCAGGTAATCACACTCAATCCATCTCTCTCTCATAATACTCCACATAATACAATAAGCCTTCAATGAAGCAGCCCAGCGTTCCTTCGTTACTTGTTTAAAAGTGACATTTTCGAATTAGTAATAGAGGCTTGGGCTCAGCTGTCAAACTGTCAAACTGAGATTTGAATCTGTGGCGGAAGGAAGTAGTTTGCACAAAAGAAGTTTTTTAAAGAACTCCGTTGTTGTTTCTTATGTATTTACACACTTGTGCCATCAAACTGTTATATAAATGCAATAACACACTCGTAGTTATGCGATATGTTGTATATTAGCATGGTATGATTAGCTACTCATATATATATCATTTAAACCAGAGTAAGTCAGTATTCCTTATTTATTATTAAAAGTTTTATATTTACCTTTTAAGATATTCACATACGCTATCATAATACAAACACATTCACATTTGTACAAGAACTACACAGTTATGTTCAGGCCAGCACAGGTTTTATTCAGAAGGACTCTTGTCAGGTTTGGCTTCACATGCAATCAGCGTAGTACAACACCTCTCTTTAAAACATGTGTGCGTGTGTTTGTGCGTGTACATGTTTACATCATGTGAATGACTGAAGTGACACACAAAGTGCAAACTGTATCATGGGCACTAACCTGGACTAGACTACTAAAAAGGAGGCACTTCATTGGGTTTTTTTTTTCCAGAATGTAGTTAAAACTCGCTTCAAGACTTATACAAAAAAAATGAATCCAACAGTAGCCGTGTCCTCAAAAACTGATCTTCTCAAGAGAGAAAATTCAGTTTATACTTGCCAAATAAATACCACGTCAGTTCCCTTATAGTTTGGTCATTGTTTTAAAGGCAAGTTCCCTTTTATGCAGCAATTACATATCTGTCACCACAAGTTCATTGGAGGACATACAGGAAATATACATAAGCATAGCATTAACTCTCAGTTTGAGGAAAGGTTCAGCGTTTTTCAAACTTCACAGCTGTTAAATTACTTCAATGGAGAATGGAGAAATATAAACCTACAGGTTTTCAATTTACACACTTTCGTTCGAATAACACTATTAATGCTAGTTTACCTTTCCTTTGTTTCCAAAGACCAAATCAACACTTGCTCGTCGATATAACATATAATATCAATTTACATCAGTCCCTCAATGATATAGAGTGCTGGAAACACTTAATGAGTTATTATATACAGTTGAGGTTGAAAGTTTACATACTCCTTGCAGAATCTGCAAAATGTCATTATTTTACCAAAATAAAAGGGATCATACAAAATGCATGTTTTTTTTTTATTAGTATGGACCTGAATAAGGTATTTCATTTAAAAGATGTTTACATAAAAAACTGTTGAATTTATAAAAACGACCCTGTTCAAAAGTTTACATACACTTGATTTTAAATACTGGGCTGTTACCTGAATGATCCACAGAATTCATGTAGTAGTTGTAGTAGTTGTTCATGAGTCCCTTGTTTGTCCTGAACAGTTGAACTTCTTCAGAAAAATTCCTCAAGTCCCATAGTTTCTTTTGTTTTTCAGCATTTTCGTATATTTAAACCTTTTCCAACAATGACTATATGATTTTGAGATCCATCTTTTTACACCGAGGAAAACTGAGGGACTCACTATTACGTTAGTTTCAAACACTCACTGATGCTTCAGAAGAAAACACAATGCATTTATAAAACTGAAGATCAGGGTAAACTGATCTTATTTTGTCTTCTGGTAAATAAATAAGTACCTTCTGTAGCTACTGTAATACGATTTTTAGTTAAAATAAAAAAATGTACACATCTTCATTCTGTTCAAAAGTTTTCACCCCCTAATTAATGCATAGTTTTTCCTTCTGGAGCATCAGTAAGTGTTTGAACCTTCTGTAATAGTTGCATATCAGTCCCTCAGTTGTTGTCAGGGTGAAAAGATGGATCCCAAAATCATACAGTCATTTTTGGAAAGGGTTCAAATACACAAAAATTCTGGAAAACCAAAGAATTTGTGAAGAACAGCGAGCAGTCTAACTGTTCAGGACAAACAAGGATAAACAAAATAACAGCTCTTGATCATTCAGGTAAAAACACAGTATTAAGAAACAAGCGTATGTAAACTTTAGAATGGGGCAGTTTTTATAAATTCAACTATTTTCTCTTGTGGACTATATGTAAACATCTTTTATATGGAATATGTTATTCAGGTCGGTAATAAAAAAGAATAACATGCATTTTGTATGATCCCTCTTATTTTTGTACAATTAACATTTTGCACATTCTGCAAGGTGGTTGTAAACTTTTGGCTTCAACTGTAAATAATACGCACAGTTTATCTAAGCATACATGGGGAAAATCTGCTTTAAATTCATTATAAAACCAGTAACATGACTCATTTCAACTAAATCACTATGGTAAAAAGTTTCCTCAATTTAGACAGACACCAAAGTGGCATAATGAGGACTATTCCCTGTAATGGCAAATAAAGTACTTCCGAACAAGCTGTTAACATTGGCCACAATTTTTAAAAAATAGGAGAAATGCATTAACACGAATCAGTTCTGAATTTCACCTGAAATTGACCATGAATCATCACAACTATGTGGTGTAGTAGAGTCTCACCACAGCGAACAACAGCATGGCACTAGTATACACAGAGATCAGCCCCCTAAACCAACAGACACACTGGTCCCGCTCAATGAATAGTTGATTGACCATGCAGTGTGCAGTGCAATTTATGTAACACATCATGATACAGTGCAATAACCAGTTATTACACACATTTCAAATGAGAAGAAGATTGAAATGTTAGAACCTGCACTAAGTATACACTTGAACCTTCAGATTTCTAGCACGGTAAATTAATGGCATAACCGATGCGTCATTTGGTAAACACACATCAGCCTAATGATTGGAAATTACATGGCACTTAGCGTACGTGCTCGTGAAATAGCTTCAAGTCACCATTTTAATACACTTGATTTGTCTTGAGATGCGCTAATGAACGTCGAGGCGTATAAAAACCTTGGAATGGTATTGTAAATGCAAGAGGTTGAGATTCGTGTTTCGGTTCCTTCTCGAGTCGCTCTGTTTGGTTACTGATAAACTATCCATTAAGAAACACTACAAAACTATCACGGATTCTCTACGCACGGGATATAAGTGTGTTTTGGATTCCTGTGATGTCTATACAACTGAAATCCCACACACTTTTTAAAAGGAGTACATTTACAGTTGGGAAAGATGGATGAAATGTCTTCCTACCAGTTGGAAACTGTATAAATAAGAGAAGAAAACTGCTGAGGTATGAAATTTCATGAGTTTTGTGTATTGTGTAGTGTGTGTGTGTGTGTGTGTGTGTGTGTGTGTGTGTGTGTAAATGCTGAAGTGAAGTTTTGCCAGTTTCAGTCTAGTGGTTGAAGTCGGATGAATGAAGGCATATTTACACACCAAATCTGGAAGAAAAACAATTTTGCTGTCCTAAAAAGTAAAAATGCTCAACTCCTGCAGTGATTATGATGTAGGTTATTAGATGCTTGACACCGTCTCCTCTTGGAGCTGCCTTGATACGAATTTAGCACATTTTTAAACTGTTTTCCACATCAGCAAAATATGAGTAGCTCAGATTAAAGAGTCCAGCAATGTCCTCCCATTTAACGCCAAATTGCCTATGAAAGCTGAAGTAACCAACCGTTTCAGTCATTTATTTTCCGTAAATCGGTTAAATGAGCCACTTGCGAATAACGCGATGAGATGAGAAGGACTCCCTGACTGATTTGTTGTGCTGTGATTGGCTATGTATCTGCTGGTAGACGGCCTACCTACCCAAAAGACCACGCCCACTGAGATGGCTCCGCCTTTCACCACTGCCAACGGCCTTTATGCACAAAGGAAGTGACCATACAGAGATACTTCAAGTGGCTGACAAACAGAGCAGATGAGATTTAGAAAACAAACTTTGGTCTTAAAGGGACGGTGCACCTAAAAATGATTTTTTTTTTCATTTTAGTAATCATTTGCTCACTCTCATGTCATTCCAAACCTGTATGATGTGCATAAAACAAGATATTTTGAAGAATGTTGGTAACCAAACCTATATAGTTACCAACATTCTTCAAAATATCTTCTTTTATGCACATCATACAGGTTTGAAATGACACGAGGGTGAGTAAATCATGATAAAACTTAATTTTTGGATGAACTATCCCTTTCAGTGGACAGGAAGAGGCTGAAACTGCCAAATTGTGTTTGTTTATAGGTGACATTATAAGATTTGCTAATTAATTAAGCGGGAAGGGATGTACAGCTTTGCCGAGCTCCTATTTCCTTGTGCTTTTAGGCTTTCGTCATTCTCTGAAGCGAAAAATGGCAACAGCTACTCAAATACGTTTCTTCTTGTAATGAGCTCTATCTTTGGCCTGAGAGTATGCAAGGCAATGCACATTTTGGGTTGAGGTTGGAGGTGTTACGTGTAGACGGAAAGAAAAACGGGGTAGGTAGGTATTGCGAGAGTGATGGAGGAGGAAACGAGAGTATGTGTGTGTGTGTGTGTGTGTGTGTGTGTGTGTGTGTGTGTGTGAGTGAGTGTGTAGTCTCTTAAGTTCACTATATTAGCTTTCCTTTGCGAAAGAAATTTTAAAAAGCCCCCTTCCCGTTCCCTGTGGAGGCCTTTCTTTGTCGATAAAATCCCCTGAATAATACGAGTTAATATTCTGTCATTGTCAGTGGCTCTTTACTGTTCCAGCAATCCTGAGGGAGCGTGAGGTGAAGGAATAAATGTTCTCCTTTCTGTCACAAAATGGATAAATAAAGGTCTTTAAACGGGAGCTTGTTTTTGTCTCCTGTCCTCTCGGCGGGCCGTGGATGGATAGTGTGGGCCAAGGCAGGGAAAACGGACGCTTTCACGCTCTGACGACCGGTCTTTAAAGGGCAGGAGGAGTTCCTCACTCTCATTCTTTCCTCTCTTTATCGCTCACTCGCTTTTGTTCCCTGTAGTCCCGCAGCAATCTGTCCACTAGGGGGCAGAGTTTGACATGGAGTCAACAGAGTTGACGCTGGAAGACGAGACCCGGCTTTGAGCGATGGTCACCTCTGGATGCTGAAGGGTGAGAGACAATGACAGACAGAAATAGATCATGTCAGTGACGATGTATAAATGCTCTCTCACATATAGACATGTACGATCAGGGGCCAAAATTAACACTCGCCTGCCGTGTTGGGGGTAATGCACGTTACGTAATCAGATCAAAACAACTGAAAAACTCTCCCTTTTCCTTGTTTTTCCAGAGATTCACTTTACTTATACTTTGACTACTTAAAAGTGACAGTAAAAACATTTATGTTAGCTTCAATCTTAAATAAATGTTGTTTAACATTAACAATAATAATGATGAATGTTTCTTGAGCATCAAATCAGCATATTAGAATGATTTCTGAAGGATCATGTGACACTGAAGACCGGAGTAATGATGCAGAAAATTCACCATTGCATAATAAAAATAAAATATAGTACAATGGTATAATATTACCACAGAATCAGTTATTTTAGATTGTACTTATATTTCACAATACTATCATTTTTTTTTTTTTAATTTCTGATCAATGTAGTCTTTGTGAGCAGAGACTTATTTAAAAAACATTTAAAAAAATACAGCTGCAAGCAGCGATTACAGAGTTCAAGTGCTTATGGCATTCAAGCATATAAGGAAAAAGACATTACATATCATTCAGGCAAGGCTGTACCCACCTAAATCAATGATTAAAAAAGCATTTTTGGCAAACCCAGGTCATTTACTATAGAAATACAGTGTTTTAAGCCCTTTTTAGTGTCAGCTATGGTCCGATCCCCTTAGAATCACCGGTCTCATGTTTTCCTTTAGGCTTTATAGGTTTTTGGGTAAAACTGGACAGGCCTCTTTTCTAAACGACCCCGTTATAGCCTCCCAAAAGGGTAAATTTCAACATTTTTTTGACAATCATTGACATAGAGAGCCCAGAGAATCGTACTGCAGTGTTTTTTTTCCCAGATTGAACAAAAAACATTGTTTCTAGAGGCAAAGTTGTCCGGAATGATGAGGTCTATTGTATGATATGAATATTGTGCATATATGTGAAAAAACGCGCAAAGTACAATCGTTTACGCCCTTGAAAATGTGATATCACCTCAGTGGATGATTTCTTTCAAATTTCTCTCAGATCTTTAGGGCCATGAGTTAAAGAGTTTTTTAACCTCTGTTAACCTTGTCTGACTGTCTGACTGGTGCTCTAAGATCAAAGTTGGCAACCATGTTTTAGACATTGGCGTCGGAACCATTGAATGTGGGTGGGACAGGACCCACCCACGTTTGTGGACCTATGATATCGGACCCACCCACTTTTACCGTGTCTAATTCGGCGAATATGTCTGCGCACTTTTTAGAGCGCCATCAGTCAAATCCATTCCACATGACGAATGCACTAATAGATTAAACTCCATGCTCAGCGTATGAACAGACAGTATCTGGGGTGGAGGAGTGGACGGAGCGGGCGCGGGCGCATCAGGCTCAATCATCAAACATATTTCAAAGGAAGCGGGCCCACGGTCTTGACTGCATCGCTGTCTTTACTGGGTGTGTTTAGGGAATATTTGCATTTATTCACATGCGATTTGCTTAGCTACTGGTGGACTGTCATGATTTTGACTAATACAGGATCTTACTGTATGATGCGCATCAGAGGGGATTTAGAAGTGGGTATAGGCTACGCAAAGCCGACTAATAAAGAAGTGGTTATACGCTGTATACTTGGGTATACCCTGCATTACACCACTGCATGTTAATTAAACTCCATTTTGTGTTTTCACTAGTTATTCGCACCTGCTGCACTCCCGAAACACAGCAAAGTGAACAAAGCATCTGAGCGTATCTGCTGCTTAGATACACCTAACCCTACCTGATATTTTATTCAAACTTTTCAATGATTTCCTTGCCTTTCCGATGTAAAATGAGATGTGAAAAGGCAGAAGAACAATTTTGGCAATAGGCGGATGCGAACTCGGGTCGGTTTGCGTCCAAAAACACTAATTACTCGTTTTACCACTTGTAAAGTGGTGTTTAAACGGCACATTTTATTTTGCTTCCAACGCCCATGGTTTTAGAGATACACAAACGTCATTATAGACATATGTGGTGCACAGATTTTCATTTTGAAAGGGCAAATGGTTGCGCAGTTATAGCAATTTTTATGTTTTTCCCCCAAGCTCCGCAATTTTTTCCCCTGTGACCTCATATTGAGCTCTTACATAAGTGTTCGGAGTTTGGCTAAGATATCTCATTCTGTTCAGGAGTTATAGGCATTTTACTAAAAGTGGCCCCGTTCCTTACGTTACGTTTTGACGTCCCTTTGCAACAGCGAGTCGAAAGTTCAGCTTTTTTTTTTTTGACAATTACTGGTATTCACTCTCCAGAGAATCTTTCTGCACTGGTTTGGCTCCGATCGTGCAAAAAACCTAGGACTAGTTCGCAAAAGTAGGTTTTTCAAAAAACGCAAAATACCCGAAAAGGTATTTTATGATCCAAGGATTGCAACGACATAAGACACTTGAGCCTGCGACTGATGGTTAAGGAGTTATGAGCGATTTCGTACTTTTGATCGCTGTAGCATCCCCGTTAGGCCGATTGGGGCGAGTCTTGGTCACGTTGTAGGTGGTGTGAGTACTACCATCCCTCCAAGTTTCAAGTCTCTACAACTTACGGTTTGGTCTGCACAAACAGTTTTATGTGGAGATCGCTGATTAGTGACCATGTGGTGTATTTCTCACATTAAACCACCAAAATCACGTTTTTTTTATAATTCCATAATAAAAAATATAGATACAAAGTTTTAATGTACAATGAAGACACAGCTATCTGATTACTGATCACATGAACTCTCTTGTAGACAGAAAAAAAGAAGAATATTTAAAAGTGCTAAATACAAGCAAATAGATTCAAGAACCCCCTTTGGCTTTTCATGTAGCCAAGAGTTATTTTTGGCCCCTGTGTAGAAAGCTTCAGCCTGATCGCTGGTGTTCTGCTCTACATGTGTGAGCGTGTGTGTCCTGATGGGGTGTTTGACCTGGTCTGTAGTTAACTATTGTGTTCTCTGGGGTGTTCCTCTGTGGTGGAGGTGGAGGAGATCCTCACATGTCTCCTAAAGATCCTGTCCAGCAGGCTACGCCGAGGAGGCTCGGGAGGCTGGTTCCAATCCAGGTCAGGGGGCCGCGTCCCCTGAAGCCCGAATACGTTAAGGTCACTGAAGCACTCCGTCTCGATCATCTGCGGCACGGAATAATAGAAAAGGAAGGAAAGGAAACAGACACAAAAGAGCGAGAGACATACAGACAGACAGATGAACAAAGAGAGAGAGAGAAATGATGGTGATGAGGAAGTCAAATCATCCTTTTGAACAAGAACGGATAATTACGGTTTTGGATGCAGCCTTCCATTCATTCTAATATACAGGGATGTGCGCGAATCCAAATACCATGTTCGGAAAGGAAATGACGTGTACTACAGAACACCTAAATGGAATAAATACGAGATAATAATAAATAATAATGCCTTTCCGAATATGAATTCAGTATTCATGCACATCCCTACTATTAACACACCTGTAACGTTACCAGTGTTGGGAAGGTTACTTTAGAAATGTAATAGGTTACAGATTACAAGTTACTTGATTTAAAATGTAATAAGTAGTGTAACTTTTCAATTACTTTACTAAAGTAATGTAACTTATTACTTTTAATTACTTTTTGATTACTTTTCTAAATGTCTAATATTTTCAACTGTTTAATCATTTTGAAACATTTAAACCAGGCAGAGTTAACCTTACAGTAGCACTCGACACTGATCACTGTCAGACTTTCAAAATCCTTTATCACTTGAATTAAGATTAGAATAAGTAAGGGATAATTTACATCTTTATTTTGCGATAACAACTGGCTGAATGTACATTATCTCACTTATTACACAGCTGCTTGATAGATTATTTAGATGTTTCATGTCAAAATTATTAGACACAAAGTACTGATCTATGTTGAAATATTTGAACACAAAGCTTCCATGAAGAAATCAGTTTCTAGCAAATGGCAAGTTCAAACTAGACATTTTAGGGATACAGTGCAGTCATACCAGTTTTCTTACACAACATTTCACTACATAAATAATTAAGTAGTAGTACTAGTTTGTTAGTTATCTTATAATCCAATACAATATACAAAAAAAAAAAATAAAAAAGCAGCAGCTGCGTTTGTATGAAACAATAGAGCAAGTCCACGATACCAGGATGACAGAATTAAGAAATTGTACACATATTGAATTAAGTTTTAATATTTTATTAGCTAACTAGTTAACCAAACGCAAAGCTTCCGCCAAGAAAAATTATCAAGCATATAGCACTGACTTAAGTTGCCCCGAAAGAGTTGAGAGCTGTATAATTATTTAATTTAAAGCACAGCCACCACAAATTCAGAATTTTTTTTTTTTTTTTACTTATATTTTTGGGCTTTTTATGCCTTTTATTGTGATAGGACAGTAGAGAGACGACAGGAAAGAGCTGGGAGGAGAGAGGGGAGCGGGATCGGCAAAGGACCTCGAGACGGGAATCGAACTCAGGTCACCATGAGCGCACTTGCGCTATATGTCATAACAAGATCATAACATAAATAACATCATAACAAGAAATAGTTTAATAGCTATGATACTGGGTTTGAAATCAAATGTTTGCATAGTTATGACAGAAAACACTAGCATCTAACAATGCCTTGGAAAAAACAATCTTAAAAATTAAAGTTTATGCATAAACGCAAATAGGAAATAAAACAGTTATCGAATAAGCATGTGTCCTATTCTGTGTCCTAAACTCCTGAAACATTGGTGTCTCATTTTAGAGCAGTCAATGCAATTTAAAAGAAGTCAATTCAGTCTGTAAGTGGGGGTGGGTGTGTGAAAAAATTCAGATGTAATCCCTTTGTAATCACTGGCATTTTTCAAAAGTAACTGTAATTTAATTACACATTTTTTCTCAGTAACTGTAACTAATTACAATTACATTTATTTTGTAATTAGATTACGTAATTCCGTTACATGTAACTAGTTACTCCCCAACACTGAACGTTACACCTAAAGGTCAGCAAACATACATTTTTTCTTGTTAGCCACATGTAATGTTAACAACGAATCTGAACAAAACTGCTGTGTTATTATGTTGCCAGCAGCTGGGTTTTTACCACAGCTTCGTACCTCATTTTGCCATGGGATGGAGACACTGCCAGTGGCAAACTTGGAGTAGAAATCATTGTCAGTTTGGTCCAGGTTGACACCCTTAACAGTGGAGAACTGCTCAATGTCCAGAACATCTTTACAGTAGACCGCCCTGGGCTACGAAATTAGCAAAGAGGGGAAGCAAAAATTAAAACAGAGCAATAACAGAATTTTATAGAAGTTCGTTTATGCCATGGAATAAAAAATAGAAAAGGTAATTGGGAGTTTTTATCTTTTTTTGTTGCCATTCCGAGTTTATATCCCGCAATTCTGAGAAGGAAAGACTTATTGCGAGTTTATAACGTGCAATTGTAAGATAAAAGCTCACAATTACCTTGTTTATTTTTTATTCCATGAGCTTCCATAGAATTTAACCTTTTAAATCCTACGGTATCGTCTTTGATACACACATTTCTATTCTCTAATTCATCAACATGATCAAAACTTTGCTTACACTTTAAAAAATACTGGGTTAACTACAACCTCCTGGGTATTTTTTTTTTTTTAAACTCATCTATTGTTTAAAAATTACTATATGGCTGGCTTAAAATGAACCCAAAATAGATTATAAATTAAAAATCAGACATATACTTACTAGAGGGATCAGCAATAATCAAAAGGTGTCAAAAGGTGAATAAGCATTTAAAAAATGTTTATTATCTAATTATTATTTATTCAACTTATTAATAAATCTTCATTTAGTGAACATATTAATACATGCTAATTTACAGCCTTTTAGACTGAATTTTTGATTCATTTTAAGCGAGAAATATAGTCATTTTTAAGCAATAGTTGAGTTAAATAATTGTAAAATCGTTTTTTTTTTTTTTGGTGTTAAACAATGATTTTAATAAAGTAAACATACAGTAAGAATAATTTTATTGTTGTTAAAATATGGACAAACTCACAGACTGGGTTGTTTTGACCCAGTGGTTGGGTTAAATGTTTAACCTAACCTTCTGGGTAGTTTTATTTAACTCAGCTATCCTTTAAAAATTACCCAGAAGGTTAGGTTAAACATTTAACCCAACCGCTGGGTCAAAACAACCCAGTTGCTGAGTTTGTCCACATTTCATTTATTGAACATATTAATAAATGTTCATTTCCAGCCTTTTTTTCCCTTAAGCAAGAAATATAGTAATTTTTCAGCAACAGTTGAGTTAAATAATTGAGATCTGAAAATAATAATAATAATAAAATTAAAATGTAAAAACGTCCCCCTTCAGGCTGTGGTTCATGTGTTTTTTGCTGTTAAATACTGATTTTAATAAAGTAAACAGAGTAAGAATAATGTTTATTGGTTGTTTTGACCCAGTGGTTGGGTTAACTTTCTAGGTTGTTTTATTTAACTCAACTACTGTTTAAAAATACTATCCAGCTGGCTTAAAATGAACCCAAAATAGGTTGTAAATTAAAAATCAGACACATAATTACTAGAGGCTTTAGCAATAATCAAAAGGTGAACATTTATTAATAAGCAATTTAAAAAATGTTTATTTTTTAATTATTACTCATTATTACTTATGTTCATTTATTGACCACATTAATAAATGTTAATTTCCAGTCCTTTTTCTTTTAAGCAAAGAATATAGTAAATACAGTAAATATAGTATAGTTTAAGCAATAGTTGAGTTAAATAATTGTAAAAATAAATCAATTAATAAATAAATAATTGTAGAATACTTCAGGTTGTGGTTCATGTGTTTTTTGCTGTTAAATTCTGATTTTAATAAAGTAAATGTACAGTAAGAATAATTTTTATGTTAGCAATATTTCAAGATGAACATTTACTTGGTGGAAGCAATTAAGGTTTACTTGATTATCCATTTAAATATTATCATTATTATTGGTATTATTTAGAAAAATCATGGTAAAATGTGAGTATCAAATTTCATCCATCAGGCTTCTGAGAAACATTTATTTGTTAATCTCTCATTGCATTATGTGTTTTGCCCCTACAAACTACATTAAAAACTAAGCATTTAAATATCATATTACTAATGCATATTATATATATATTATATTATATTTTGTCTAAAAAAATGATTTTTCTGACTATTATTTCATAGGCACATAAGAACAAAAACTCACATCAGGCACAAAGGAAGGTTCCAGAATGCCGGCCTCCAACCTCTTAAAGTTGATGTTCTTGAAGAAGGAGTGGGCTTTGACTCCAGCAGCTCCGTCCGCCTGGCAGCCGAGCCTCTGCTTGGGATCTTTGGCTAACAGCTGCAGGACAGAGCGAAGAGCAGCCAGCCAGACATTAGGAACACAGGTTTGTGCATTCTTTAAGAGTGGAATGT
This sequence comes from Labeo rohita, assembly GCF_022985175.1. Lineage (NCBI taxonomy): Eukaryota > Metazoa > Chordata > Actinopteri > Cypriniformes > Cyprinidae > Labeo > Labeo rohita. The sequence goes on along the minus strand of NC_066876.1, from coordinate 8,103,641 downwards.
AACCTATTACACCACAGCTGAAGCTGGTCAGTGGCTTCCAAACACTAGGAAAAAGAGCGCGTGTGCCAAATGAAGACATTTAAATGGGGCAAACATACTAAATCTAGGGTCAGCAATCACAAACCAGACATCACAAAACCGCACACAGGAATGAGTTAGACTGGGATCTTTCGTAAATGTGGAGGCCATTTGCATGAGGACAGGGAATTTCAAATTCAAAACAGCTAAATGGATGGTGCACCAGAAAATTGCCATTGCTCACTCATCCTGTCATTCTGATAGCCATTTGAATTTAAATCTTCTGTTGAGTACGAAATAAGAATGTCATATTTTCCATACCAGAGCACGCAGTGGAGAGCAAAACAAGTAGTCCATGCGATTCGTTAACTATTATGAAGTCATATGATAGCTTTGTGTGAAGACCAAATTTGATGCTGCACTCTCAAATCTACTTTGGGCTACATGGTCATATAAAGCAGGTATCCACAAATATTATGATCCCCTTGCGAGGGACCACCTTCATAAAATTTAAAAGTAGATCCACTGCTGTTCAAAAGTTTAGGTCGGAAAACTTTTTATCAGAGATACAGTAAAAACAGTAATATTATAAAATATTATTACAATTTAAAATAACTGTTTTCTACTGAAATCTATTTTAAAATGTATTTTTTTTCTGTGATCAAAGCATTTTCAGCATCATTACTCCAGTCTTGTGTCAAATGATCCTTCAAGGAGAAGTCCACTTCCAGAACCAAAATATACAGATAATGTACGCACCCCCTTGTCATTCACAATGTTCATGTCTTTCTTCAGTTGTAAAGAAATTGTTTTTTGAGCAAAACATTTCAGCATTTTTCTCCATATAATGGGCTGATGTGGTGCCCCGATTTTGAACTTCCAAAATGCAGTTTAAATGTGGCTTCAAACGATCACAAATGCGGTTGTAAACGATCACAGCCGAGGAAGAAGGGTCTTATCTAGTGAAACAATTGGTTATTTTCGTTAAAAAAAATACAATTTAAATACTTTTTAATGTCAAACGGTCATCTTGTCTTGCTCTCCCTGAACTCTGTGTATTCTGGCTCAAGACAGTTAGGGTATGTCAAAAAACTCCAATCAAATTTTCTCCCTCAACTTCAAAAATTATTTAAAAATGATCCTACATCACAGCAGGAGTGCCGACCCAGTCTTTGCAAAGTAAGAGACCCTTCTTCGGCTGGGATCATTTAAAACCATATTTGGGATCGTTTGAAGCCGCATTTAAACTGCATTTTAGAAGTTCAAAGTCAGGGAACCATATCAGTCCATTATATGGAGAAAAATCATGAAACGTTTTCCTCAAAAAACATAATTTCTTTACGACTGAAGAAAGACATGAACATCTTGGATGACATGGGGTTGAGTACATTATCTGTAAATTTTTGTTCTGGAACTGGACTCCTCCTTTAATGAATCAGCCATTTGAACGAATCGAATGAATGAATATCACTTGCCGCCACCTGCTGGCAGATGTAGTTTCTTATTTAGAGTATCATTTCATTAAAAAAAAAAAAGAAGAGGAGGAGAAACAACATTAAAAGGATAGTTCACCCAAAAAAAAATCTAAATTCTGTCATCATGTCACTTCAAACATTTTTTTTGGTGTAACATAAAAAGGTGTTTTGAAGACTGTGGGTAACAAAGCTGTTTTAGTTACCAATGACTTTCACTGTGCGAACAAAAAATACTGAGATGTTTCTCAAATGATCTTTTAATTATCAAATTATGAGTTTTTCGTCCTACCCAATCTTTCTGAACCGAAGTCCACAGTTGAACAGCTAACCACGTGTGACCTTTCCAATGTGATTAAATAATGCATGAAGTTGAGCTAGTGCAAGATGAGAATTTGTGGTTAAAAAAACCCCTAAAAATTATCATCTTTTTTGAAGAAAATGGCAGATCAAAAACCCTTATTCCTTGGCTGGGATCCTTTGAAGCTGCATTGAAACTGCATTTTGGACCTTCAACCCATTGGATCCCATTAAAGTCCTCTATATGGAGAAAAATCCAAGAATGTTTTCCTTAAAAACCTTAGTTTCTTTTTGATTAAAGAAAGAAACACATAAACATATTGGATGACTTGGGGGTGAGTAAATTATCAGAAAATTTAACTAATACTTCACTTTTCAAAGTCCTAAAAATACATTTTGTGATTTATCTCAACTTTTCTTGACAGTGTCTGTCTGTTCACTTACACTATAGAAAAAGTCATATGGGTTTGGAGCAACGTGAGGACAGAAATTAGATGAGAGATTTGGTTTGTTTGGGGTGAAAGCCAGTCGCATGACACAACTCTAATAAAAGACAACAGAGGTTCTTTACAATACATTTATACTCTTAAACAATACTGAACTAAGCTGAACTCAAAGAGCTCATTATCAGCTTGTTTCCCAGCAGAAAACATGCACTACCAGCCAGAGACATATAGAATTGACTCAGCTTTGTGCTCTCAATCAATGGGCTCTAAATCAGCGTCTGACTGAAAGATAATGCATCTTTGCATAAAAGCTCTTAGTTGTACTCTGCTGTGTCATTTTGGATGTTGACCAGCATAGAAACTCCATGCTCTGTTTGTGTATGTGTGTGTGTGTGTCCTCACCATCCTGCAGATGGCTTTGGTGTCTTCTGAAAACTTGTCGCTGTACTCCTCTTCCTCTTCTTGCACCCTCTTCTCCACCTCTTCCCGCTTCACTCGCTCTTTGCGAGCGCGGAAAGGCGATCGGCCGGCGGTCATCTCATAGATCAGACAACCCAATCCCCACCAGTCCGGACTCATGCTATACCGCTCGTTATTGATCACCTCTGGAGCTGTCCATCAATACAGTTTGAGTTCAACAATCAATAAACAACATTTTAATGTTTCATAGTGCTATGAATAGATATCTAGCAGGGCTGATCGGTGCAGTATTTTACACATTTATAAATCAGTGCAGTTAAAGATCATTACCCATGTAGCCTACGGTCCCAACTCGGCCACGGATCTGTTCTCCATCAGGCACTTTAATGGCCAGCCCCAGGTCTGAGATCCGGATATGACCTGTTGGGATAAATGCATAACGCAAAATGCATTTATTGTTGAATTTCACAATTTAAATGTAATTCACAGAACATAAAGGGAAAGAAAAAGTGTGATCAGTACAATGCAATTGCATATTCAGTTCATTTGAAGAAAAATTCGACTTACCATTATCATCTAATAGTATATTCTCTGGTTTTAAATCCCTATGATAGAAAGCAACATAAAATGACTCAAGCATTTAATTCCATTATTATTTTATGAGGCTGGATGCATTTGAGGATGTAGAGCTACACACCTGTAGACGATAGACTCTCTGTGGAGGTGCTCTAGACCGCAGCAGATCTCAGCAGCGTAAAACTGCACGCGCTCCTTCTCGAAGCCTGGGGTTCCCATGTTATAGATGTGAAACTTCAGATCACCACCGTTCATTATGGTCAGCACCAGACACAGGGCATCTTTGGTCTCATATGCGTATGCTAAACTAACCTAAGAGATGAGAATGAGAAAGATCAGGATGTGCAGAATAGAAAGCTTTTACTTCCGTTTTTAAATATACAAGGTATAGCAAGTAGAGAGACTGAGAAATACGCATTTGTGCCTGTCCTGCCTGGCCACTTGTGACTGGATCGCAAAAGATGGATGTTTATACCAGCTGTAAACAGGACCAGAGTAAAGGGAGGAAAAGAGATGAAAGATAACAGATAAATGAATGAATCCACTTACCACAAACCTGCTGTTGACCTTCTCCAGAATCTGTTTCTCATTTAGAGCCATGGCCTCCCCCTTCCTCTTCTTTATCCTCTTCTTTTCCAGCTTTTTACAGGCATACATTTTACCTGTGGCTCTCACCTGGCACGCACAGACCTAGGCACAGATGGACATTTATTATCACACACAAAAGTTAGGCCACCTGCTGCCTTGAAGATTGGTGAAACTCCTTGTGCAAAATAATTGTATATTAACAATAGCATTGGGATGTACAAAGCACAGCTCACACAGAAGTCACTTTAAAACCAAGCAGCTTTGCGTTTATCAGCACACAGTGAATTTGCATTGCAAGGCCCATTCAAAAATGATAACTACAAAATTGTAAAAATGATTCTCAATTTAAGAGAATAGCAGAGTTCACACCACAACTACGCTGACCAAAATTATAAATGCAACACTTTTGTTTTTGCCCCCATTTTTCATGAGCTGAACTTAAAGATCTAAGACTTTTTCTATGTACACAAAAGGCCTGTTTCTCTCAAATACTGTTCACAAATCTGTCTAAATCTGTGTTAGTGAGCACTTCTCCTTTGCCGAGATAATCCATCCACCTCACAGGTGTGGCATATCAAGATGCTGATTAGACAGCATGATTACTGCACAGGTGTACCTTTGGCCGGCCACTCTAAATGTGCAGTTTTATCACACAGCACAATGCCACAGATGTCGCAAGATTTGAGGGAGCGTGCAATTGGCATGCTGACTGCAGGAATGTCCACCAGAGCTGTTGCCTGTGAATTGAATGTTCATTTCTACTTCTACTTGTGTTTAAGTTTGCCACGTTCACCAACAGAAAGCTGCTTGGTTTGAAAATGACATCTGTGCCAGCTGTGCTTCATACATCACTAAACCTCTGACACTTTTTTTGTGAAATTTTGATTACGCCGTTCACACCTTCCAACGCAGCGACTTCACACATTACACAAATAACACTCTCAATGTAAAGTAGTCAGGAAACTTGACTCAAAAATGATTCCACTTAAGTTTGATGTTTGCATATTGTTAAACTAATAGTAATCAAAATATCTGGTTACTGAGTGAAAATAACCCCCTTCAAAAGTTTTGGGACCTTTAGTTTGTGTAGTTACCTGGATAATCTTCGACTGTGTTTTGTTTTGTGATGGTTGTTTGAGAGTCACTTATTTGTTCTGAACAGTTAAACTGAGCATTGATCTTCAGAAAAATCCTCCAGGTCCTGCAGATTCTTCAGTTTTCCAGCATCTTTTGCATATTTGAACCCTTTTCAGCAGTGACTATGGTTTTGAGATCCATCTTTTCAAATTGAGGACAATTGAGGGACTTAAACGCCACTATTAAAAAAGGTTCAAACACGTCGACGCCAATAGCCTTGTGGTTAGTGCGTTGGCATATGGCACAACTGTGTTCGCGGCGACCCGAGTTCCCATCTCGAGGTCCTTTGCCGATCCCGCTCCCCTCTCTCCGCCCAGTACTTTCCTGTCATCTCTCTACTGTCCATTAAAGGCACAAAAAAAGCCCAAAAATATAACTTAAAAAAAACCAAAAGGTTCAAACGCTCACTGATGCTCCAGAAGGAACACAATGCATTAAGAGGCGGGGGGTAAAAACTTTTGAACTGGATGAAGATATCCAAATTTTTCTTATGTTACTGAATTTTTTTTTCAATTTAGTACTGCCCTTCAGAAGCAACAGAGCATACTTGCATGTTTCCAGGAAGACAAATTAAGTACAGTTTATCTTAATCTTCAAATTCAAAAAGTTTTCACCCCCCAGCTCTTGAAGGAGAAGTCCACCTCTAGAACAATAATTTACAGATAATGTACTCACCCCCTTGTCATCCAAGATGTTTGTGTCTTTCTTTCTTCAGTCGTAAAGAAATTGTGTTTCAGGAAAAAAAAAATTCAGGATATTTGTTCATATAATGGACTGATATGGTGCCCCGAGTTTGAACTTCCGAAATGCAGTTTAAATGCGGCTTCAAATGATCCCAGGCGAGGAAGAAGGGTCTTATCTAGAGAAAGATAAGACTCCCATCGTGTTTTCTCCCTCAACTTCAAAAATCATTTCAAAATCATCCTACATTGCTGCAGTACCGACCCAGTCTTTGCAAAGTAAACATGCAAAGAAGATCAAACACCCCTAACAAAAAAGGTAAAACAGCGATATAGGATGATTTTGAAGTTGAGGACGAACACGAGATGGGAGTTTTTTGACATACCCTAACTGTCATGAACCGGGAAAAAAAAAACAGTTCAGGCAGAGTAAGACAAGACGAGCGTTTGGCATTAAAAAGGTTATAAATTGTGTTATTTTTATGAAAATAAGTGATTGTTTTGCTAGATAAGACCCTTCTTCCTCGGCTGGGATCATTTGAAGCCGCATTTAAACTGCATTTCGGAAGTTCAAACTCGGGGCACCATATCAGTCCATTATATGGAGAAAAATCATGAAACGTTTTCTTCAAAAAACAATTTCTTTATAGCTGAAAAAAGAAAGACATGAACATCTTGGATGACAAGGGGGTGAGTACATTATCTGTAAATTTTTGTTCTTGAAGTGGACTTCTCCTTTAATGCATTGTGTTTCCTTCTAAGCATCAGTGAATGTTTGAACCTTTTTTAATAGTTGCGTTTAAATCTCTCAGTTGTCCTCAGCATATAAAAGATGGATCTCAAAATCATACAATCACAAAAACTGAAGAATCTGCAGGACATGGAGGATTTCTCTGAAGAACAGTGTTCAGAACAAACAAGGGACTCATGAACAACCATCACGACCATCGTAGATCATCCAGGTAAGAACGCTGTAATAGGAATCAAGGGTTCCCAAACTTTTGAAGGGGGTTATTTTAATAATTTCAGCTATTTGTTTGTCTTGTGGACTATATGTAAACATCCTTTATGTAAAATATCTTACAGTACTAAATAAAAAAATAACATGCATTTTGTATGATCTACTTTATTTTGTTAAAATTATTTACAAGGGGTACCCAAACTTTCGCATGCCACTGTATATATATCGTATAAGATATAAAGGCCGTATGAAGACGCTGCCTATATTTAAAGCAATTCACTAGGTTTTGATACAGAGCAAATGAGGAAATATTCAGTACAAACACACAATTCAAATCATCATTTTTTACAATATCCTCACCTCTCCAAAGCCTCCTTTCCCCAGAACTCTATACTGCCGAAAAGTGTCTTTTGTGATGGGTTGTCTAAAAACCAAACCACAAAATCAGATATCAAACCAGCACAGACAGGAAACTGACATTTTAGCATTCAGATCCATTAACAAAACTAGGTGGAGCACAAGCTACAAGTTACACACTACATTAACATAATAAATCACAGTCAATAAGAAACACATTTCCCTCCTCATTTGTGAAACAAAGGCTTCTTTGAATTGTGTTTGCAGAAAACAATTTTTCATAACTGTTTTATGGGCCATTTACATGTAAAGATGTTTATATCCAGCACATACGCTGAATTCACGACTAAAACATGACGGTTTGCTTTCATGCTTTAAGCTGTTGACAATTACACTAACAAATAATTTAAATGGATTAGCGTCCAAACTGCCGTAACAGATAAATTTGATTTATCCAGACGCAGGACGTTTAGGCCAAGCTAAGAACTTCCTCCAGCACACCAAATGGCAGACTAAGTAGACTAAAAGGCTAACGGACAGAGTAAAGGGAGATAAATTGCGCAACCAACCTTTCTAGCATTTTCCATTGGAGGAAGCGGTCGAAGTACATGCTGTTCTGATAGTCAGCAAAAGGAGCACCACTTAAGTAGTCATGAAGAGCTCTGTGAGATTTAAAACAGCATGGAGACTATTAGAGCATAGAAAAAACTGTGACACAGTTGTACACAGACAACAACAACAACAACAAAAATACAGTAAAGAGCTCTAACAAAACAACTCTGTTTAATAATTAATTCTTTTTCTGTGAAACGCTGTGTTAGTAGTGTCCAAATTATTGTACACTGAAAGACAGTAGGGCAATAGCTGTCTTACTTGCGACAGTCACTGAAGATCTCCTTGCAGGGGCTCAGTTCTAGATTTTCTCTGCATCTTTCAGCAAGGCCTTCAGCTACATCTACACAGTCAGAGGACTGCAGGAGAAACAACACGCTCTCTGATTACTGATGCACACTGAGACATTCAAGATCCAAAATTAACACACGCACACACACACAGTCTGGTTTATTATCTTTGTGGGGACTCTCCATAGGCGCAATGGTTCGTATACTGTCCACACTGTATTTTCTATCCCCTTACCCTAACCCTTACAGAAAACTTTCTGCATTTTTACTTTCTCAAAAAATCTCATTCTGTATGATTTATAAGCTTTTGTACCCATGGGGACCTCAATTTAGGTCCCCATCGTGACATGAGTCCCCATTAGTACGTGTGTATTCAGGTTTAAGTCCCCACCAGGATATATAACACGAAAGCACACATACACACACACACACACACACACGCACACGCACAACAGGAAAGTTAAACCAAATCACACCTGCTTGGTGAGAAACTTCTTGATGATCTCATCTCCTCGACTCTTCCTCTTCTCGTCGGGTGTCACCTCGTAGTCCTCCTAAACGACCAGACACAAACAGATTACTCACAACAAGTTATAAATGAACTTTGAGATAAACAAGCCACAACACAATCCAAAATATGAAATGATATCTTATGACATAATGCATCTAATTTGGATTAATGAAATAGTAGCCAGCCTCAGGAGCCAAGCTGATACGTATTGCATTTAAAAATGGCAAATTGCAATTCCTTGGAGTGACGGAGCACTGGTTTGTAATCAGTCCAACGAGAAACAAAATTGTGCTTACAGGTTTCCAGCCTTTTAGGGGGTCATAGCATTGAGATCAAACTGACTGAACTGAATTATACACACTTCACTCAACAGTTTTTGCCATTTTTTGTCTATACAATGAAATTTAATGCAGTCCAATGTTTTTGACTAAACCAATCTTCACAACATGGATATTAAAATATGTTTTGTGCTTCAAATAAGAAAGTGACATGAATTATGATAGAATTATAATTATTTGGATGAACTATCCATTTAATTCAGCAATAATAATTGAAGGGGTCATCGGATGCCCATTTTCCACAAGTTGATATGATTCTTTAGGGTCTTAATGAAAAATCTATAATATACTTTGGTTAAAAATTCTCAATGGTTGTGTAAAACAACACCCTTTTTACCTTGTCAAAATCAGCTCTCCAAAAATTATCTGATTCTGGTCGAGGCTGCTTTAAATGCAAATGAGCTCTGCTCGCCCCGCCCCTCTTCTCTCTGTGGAGTGACGAGCCTGTTTACTTTAGCCGCGTTTAGCTGCTAAACTTGCTAACTAGCACATTAATAGGTAAGACGATCGCAAAGATTCATAAAAAAACCCCTTAAACTCACTTCTGCTGTAAGTGAAGCTGGATCATGAATGATTTGCATGAACATAGACGCATTTATGTAGATTGGGAGGCGCATTCCCTTCACGAACAAACGTAATCTACTGCACCTTCAGCGGCTCAGATGTCGGGAGTAAATGACGACCACTATGTTCATTATTACATCCAGCAACACAACACCTCAATCGCTCAATCAGAGATATTCTTGTCTACCTTACATCCCTGCTCTGGCATCAAAACAAAGAGGGTGAACTGTGACAGCTGGTCTGAGGTAAGACGCTCATGTCAATCAACTATCGTGGGAGCGGCCTCTGTTGGTGTGACGCCACAACGACAGGCATTTGAGAACGGCTCGATTTGAAAAAGGGGATATTATTTTTACAGATGAATTAAAAACCACTGCATGGATTTTTATCATTATAGGGTAGATTTGTACATACACTGCCATCACACATTAATGTTCAAACAACAGTGAACTTAGCATCTAATGACCCCTTTAAACAACGCAGTTGGCAATCAGTGTTGTTATTGTTAACTAAAATTAAAACTACTTAAATTATCATTATTGAAATAAAATAAAATGTCGGTGTCAACAGCCTCGCGGTTAGTGTGCCGACATGTGAGCGCAACAACGCTCACAGCGACCCAAGTTCGAATCCCGGCTCGTGGTCCTTTGCCGATCCCACTCCGCTCTCTCTCCACCCAATGCTTTCTTGTCTGCTCTACACTCTCCTCTCCAAATGAAGGCATTAAAAAGCCTATAAATAAATCTTAAAAAAACAAACAAACAAATAAAATAAAATATAAATATAAATATTAGCTGAAAAACTTCTTATTTTAATTTTTTGTAGTTTATTTTGAAGAATTAAAATGACTAAAATGAAAACTGAAATATATATAAATTAAAGCTAAATTTAGATATTTTTAGGTTTTAATTTCACTGTTTGTTTTTGTTTTAGTAGTGGTTAGTTGGCAAGGCAACACTTCAATTTTCAGTTTAATCTGAAGTATTAAAATTACAAAAACTAAAACTAAAATATATTTAAATATAAAACTAAAACTGAAAAAAAAGACAAAGAACATAAAACTACTAAAACTAAAAAGAAAAAAAGAAATTAAGCAAACCCTCAAAAATATACACATCAAAATTAATTGAAAAATACTTTTTGATTTGAAAATGTATATTTTCAAGTTTTGTGTTAATTTTAATCTTTTTTTTCCTTCTTTTTTTCAGTTTTAGTAGTGATTAATTCACAAGGCAAGTTTAATTTAAAATGACTAAAACTAAAAATACAAAAACTGAAAAACCCCAAAGAACATAAAACTACTAAAATAAAAAATAAAAAAAAAACTTAAAATAAATGAATAAAACAATAATAAGTAATATAACAGTAATATAAATTTAAATAATTTATATTAAATAATTAATTAATTAAATAATTATTAAATAATTTAAATAATTAAATTTAAGTAATATTATAAATAATATTAAAATAAGATAAACTAGCGTACTAAGGGTGCAAGAACCAAACTTTTAGATGGTATGCAGTAAAAAAAAAAAAAAAAAGGTAAAAAAACGTAAAGAAATTATGGTTTTTGAGGAAAGCATTTCATGATTTTTCTGCATATAATGGACTTCAACTGTTCCCCGATTTTGAACCTCCAAAATGTAAGCCAAGGAAGAAGGGCCTTATCTAGCGAAACGATCGGTCAGTTTTTTTTGGTTTTTTTTGAAAAATAAAAATTTGTATACTTTTTAAGCACAAAAGCTTATGTACCACAGGCTCTCGGATGCGCATTCTTGAATGATTTGTTCATTTTGAACGAATCTTTAACGTGACTCAGAAGAATGAGTCGTCTCAGGGAGTGATTCGTTCAGTCGCGGATGTGCAACATCTAAACTGTAGCAGACTAAAGACCCAGGTTAACAATGAATTAATCTTTTCTGTTTCTTATAGCATTACAGTTTTGTCTTGTTTGTAGTGTAATCAACGTTTGTGTAAGCAGTAGATGTGTTAGGAAAGAAACACGTAACATTTTAATTATATTTTGCTAAAATGAATGAAATGACTCGAAAAATGATTCGTTCATTTTGCTGAACAAGACTCAAAGATCCGAGTCGGTAAAATGATCTGAACTTCCCATCACTACTACGAACCATGTCAAAGTTCATGGTTAAAAAGGTAGAGTACGGCAAAAAAACTCCATCTTATTTTGTCCTACAACTTCAGAATCATCCAACATTGTTGTACCTTTTTGTTTGTAAACGGCGTTTAACTTACTTGCACTTCATTAGTTTTTGTGCGTTCGCTTTTTAAATACTGGGTCTGTAGTTTCACGTGTCCTTTCGACGTTATTCAATAGTATGTTGTGTCGTGAACGTGCATCCCAAAGCCTGTGCTACACAAGCTTTTGTGCTTAAAAAGTATACAATTTTTTATTTTTTGAAAAAAAAATGGCCGATCGTTTTGCTAGATAAGACCCTTCTTCCTCGGCTGGGATTGTTTAGAGCCTTTTGAAGCTGCATTTAAACTACATTTTGGAAGTTCAAAATCGGGGGCAGAATTGAAATCCATTATATGAAGAAAAATCCTGAAATGTTTTCCTTAAAAACCATAATTTCTTTACGACTGAACACAGAAAGACATGTACATCTAGGATGACAAGGGGTAAGTAAATCATCTGTAAATAGTTGTTCTGGAAGTGGACTTCTCCTTCAAGGAAAAAAAAAAAAAAAAAAAAAAAGTCTGTAATCGAGTCTGTAAATGATTACGATATATCATTTATTTCAAAACGCACAACATGTAAAAACAAAACAACTATGGTTAGTCAGTCAGACAGTGTTTCTTTCATGCCCAGAATAAGCTGCAATGCATACAACACTTTACGTATTAGCCAAACGAACTAGTCATGTGAGACTAATATGCACCAGACTTTGCTCCGATACTCGCAAACCACGAGACTAACGAAACCGAGACCAACAGAGAGTATTAAGTGAACTCAAACCACTTGTTCAACACAGGAAAGCAGAAACTACATCCAGTGACTTCACCATTTCAGTCCGTATCCATTTCTATATGCTGAATGAGGCAGAGGCATCATGTAATTGAGTCTGTGAGTGATTACACAATGAATGAGCTCCACAGTCTGGCACGTCCTTTCCCTAAGGGCCTTAAATGTGCCTATGTGTGTGTGTTGGGGGGGGTAATGCTTGATGACACCCTCATCAACACCCTCTCCGGCCCTCGTGCTCTGTGGATCCCATTACGCAAGACTCTCCATGACCACCTGCCCCCACTCCGATGCGTCCCGAATGATGTAAACACACATACACACAAGCCTGCGCGCACACACCAAAGCATATGTACCCGCAAATAGGTTTTCGCGCAAATCATGTGTCTGCACACGCGTCACACATATGCTTCACGACAGAGCGCACACACATGCTTCATGAAGCCCGTCGTGTCTCTGTGTGTGTGTGTGTGACTTCAGGTTGCTTGGTAACCAGCCAGTCAACACGGCAGGATTCCATAAGGTCCTGGAGCGCCACAGCACGGCCCAGCAGCGTCACTAAATACATTGAACGTCATTACATAGTGGGGGACTGTGTGTGTGCGCGGATACTGCGTCTCGACACATACAGCAGTACGATTTCCATTCCCCTTAACACATTTGGCATCTCCTCCGATGGAAGATTTAAAATAGTGCTGTGAGTAATGAGGGAAGAAAAGAATGTTACAAGGAATGTTCACAGTTCAATAGAAGCTGGTTCTATGGAAATAATTGCAGCTAGTGCCTACGTTAAAGGGGGAGTTCTTCCAGAAATTTATATATTGTCATCAATTAATCATCGGGGAAGCACAGATGTGCTTGTGTGACGCAAGAGAACAAACCGGAGCGGTTCTTGCTTGTCAAGCAACCATGTTCAAGCCTTGTTTATCATATTCGACGTGCTCTACGTGAGTGTGCTGATCAATGTTTTATCTGAAAAGGGTTTAAAGGGAACCCCGGGTATTATGTAGGGCTTAATATAACATAAATGGTGTCTCTTACTGAAATATGTAGTAGAAAACACATAAAAGAATTACGTTATTTAAAAAAATCCACATCGTTATATACATATTTTGGACTGGGGGGGGTATTATTTCGATGACGTGAAACGTTTGTACTTTGTAATGTAGTGGCGATACGATCCACAGCTACTGAAAGAGCTCACAGGCGTAGGCTTAAACCAAACGCCGTACCATCGTTTTTTTCTCCACAAGGAGACTAAACGGAGTCTGTGGCGCCATGACAAGCGTCGGCATGTTTGCATCCTGCCAAGATGGCATCTAGCGTTTCTTGTCTCTGCCGTTTGTAAGCTCTTTCAGTAGCTGTGGTCTACTAAAAGCCTCAAAGGCATCAGGGCTGAAGTGGAGAGAACAAAGACACAGGTCTTTAGGAAGCTTTAATTCATTCACAGGCATCTTCCTATTCTTTTCTCCTCTTCTTATCACTAGGAAAGCAGTGAAGACTTGCATTGCTTCTCTTGTTGCCCTTCGACAAAAAATTACAACCAAAAGCAATGTGGCATCGAGTCAGTATTTTATTTTTTGAGTTGTGTTGCAGTAAAATAAAATAAAAAAAATTCCAATAGATAGTGGCAGTAGCTCACGATTGCAACCATTTGGCGTCATCAAAATAATGGCACCCCCCATAGTCCAAAATATGTACAAAGTGATGTGGATTTTTTAAATAACGTAAATCTTTTGTGGGTTTTCTACTACATATTTCAGTAAGAGACATGAATTACGTTACATTAAACCTGATACAAGTCTTAATATGCAGAGTTGCCTTTAAAGGGATAGCTCATCCAAAAATAGCCAAGTTTCCATTCAGGTTTTGTGAGAATATGCAAAAAAAAACAAAACTTGCTGTCTCCAGCCTGCTTCCATCCAACTGGCTTTTTACCAATAAAATGGTGTGCATGATGTGCCCTTGAGCTATTTCCATACATAATTTCACCTATTGTGCAAACTACATAGGCTACTAGCCTGTTCTTTATACATTTGAAACAAAACTTTATTATATAGGCTATTGTATAGGTCTACATAAAATTATTTTTTAATAACAAGTGTCCATTGTTTTTTTTTGTACTTAGTTAGGCCTATAGACTATTTAGGTACTTGAGCATCAAGCAATAGGCCTATTCATAAACATTAAGCATTAATAAACGACGCAAAAAGCAGCATAAAAAACAGAACGTGAGGATTCACATAGTCACTTCACACACTTGCAGCGCTTCTGTGAACAGAGAAAAATACAATAAAGCTATAGGCTATATAAAAGAAATAAATAGGCTTATATGTGAAATATATTTTGCAATACTGTGCAACAAGCCTATATGCAGAATTCTGTTTAATTTTTGTGATGCGCTCGAGAAAGTGGCATCCTGTTTGTTTCCTTTATTTTACAAAAGTACAATGTTCTGTTTTTATTGTGATTGTACACAAATAAAATAAATATTTCAAATAGTTTTGAATAATGTCTAAGTTTTATATGACCACAAAAGGAGGAGTATTGTAAGTTAAATCAAGTGATCGTGCAGTTAAGCATTACTGACTTGACAACGCAGCCTGTTCATTGTCATCATAAAATACAGTCAGTCAAAAATATTAAAAACCATGCTCTTTTACTTCCCATCACTCCACAACAAATCCTAAATTTAACTGTAGAACAGAACTTAGAACAAAACAAGAATGAAAATATAGCCCTAAGCTAACAAGCCAAAATGAATTAATGTAAATATAGTACTTTTGGTACAAAATGAATAAATTTTAACTTGCAATGTACTAAAGAAACATCAAATTAATTGAAAGGCAACTTGCCTTTTTCTCACCATATATAAAATATTTTTTGAAATATGAATATGATTTCATTCACTTTTGAAAACCAGAGAAACAGTGCTTTAACGTGAGCAACAGCTTGAACACGGAAGCTGCCTATAGGCCAATTCTGTCATGTGACACCACGTTTATTTGGCCCTTTTCTCAACAAAAAGTGTTTTCAAACAAATTTTTGTGACATGAACTATCGATATAGAATTTATGCGCTAAAGTTAAATGAAAAACATTGTGTCGACACATGAGAAATTTGATCGATAATGGCATTTCCATCATCTATATCGGTAAAAATTTTGAAGAACTAAATATTTTTTCGAAAAAAAATCCTTTGATAGAAATGTGGCTAATGAAAGCTCTTGGATTTCATCAAAAATATCTTAATTCGTGTTCTGAAGATGAACGAAGGTCTTGGGTTTGGAATGACATGAGGGTGAGTAATTAATGACAGACTTTTCATCTTTGGGTAAACTGTCTAAAGAAACATTCTAAATAGTCTGTTTTAAGGTGGGACTACTTCTCCAGGTTGATGAAACTCTGGTTGTTAGTTACTCTAATAAGTCCTGTGGAAGGAATTTACATGTAAACACTGCTTTACGGTAAGTTACGTCACATCCCTTTCTTGCAAATATCTTGCAAAAGTGACTGGGTGTACTGACTTCACCGGTGTTAATTTGTTCTTACCCTCATATGTTGACAAATCTGGACTGTTTTAAATGAGGGAGTATGTGTTCACAGTTAATAAGTAACAAGATCTTTAAGTAAAGTTGTGTGTGCCATTCTTAACTGGCTGAAACAGCAAGACTTGAACCACAAAGGCCCGCTTTTATTCAGCAAGGATGCATTAAATTCTTCAAAAGTGGGAGTAAAAACATTTATGATTTTGCAATAATGTTGCTTTCTATCTGTGAGAGCTGCTTTCCATCCACGAATCCTGAAAAATATATCACTGTTTTAACAAAAATATGAAGCAGCATCGATAATAGTCAGAAATGTTTCCGCAAATCATATTAGAATGATTTCTGAAGGATCATGTGACAGATTGGAGTAATGATGCTGAAAATTAATCTTTGCATCACAGGAATAAATTACATTTTAAAACATATTAAATAAAAATAGTTATTTTAAAATGGCAATAATATTTTTTTTACAATATTACTATTTTTACTGTATTTTTCCATCAAATAAATTGAGTCTTGGTGAGAAAAAAAAATGCCTTAAGTAATTTCTATTAATAATAATAATAATAATAATAATAATAGTACTATGAAAAACACACTGGAATATTACAGTATGTCAAGATAATGGTTAAAAAACTGAAATTGTCTCTATTCTAAAATTGTGTGTCTAATTATATATTCCCTCCTGACACAAAAAAATGAGTAGATAGATATAATTCTGTTTTTCAGAAACGAATATTTCTGCATGAATATGTTCATACACAGGGTTTAGGCATAAATATGTGTCTACGTACATTTAGTGAATGAATAATGTGGCTATACTTGTAAAACAATGTGCATTGTAATGTTTATTCACTGGCTCCGTGCACTTTCATTGTTATTGCTTTACTTTAACAGTGATTTTTTTTTGGGAACATGCCGATATTTTTCTGTGGTACTTGTATCACAAATACTGTCGACCGAAGTAACCTGTACTGAACCTAGAATACATCTTTTTCTGCTCACATTACAACTGTAAATTTTTGACACTGAAAAAGGAGACACTGTTTAAATTCTGCTCTCTAAACCATCTTTTGAATGGGAAATGATGGAATTTGCAGGGGAATTTGCTATGCCTGCATGTTAAAGGTCACCGCATGGAAAAAAGCAGAAAATACAAACACACATACACATACACATACAAAGAGAGATCCAATCATAATAGTGGTTTGAGAACAGACCTACGTCAGTGACTCTGAACTGTACAGTAGAGCCACCAGGCCAAAACAAATGACGGACTGCCTCTGACACAGGGGAACTGGGCCAATCTGATGTGTGCGATAACATCGGACTATTCCGC
Organism: Labeo rohita; assembly: GCF_022985175.1. NCBI lineage: Eukaryota > Metazoa > Chordata > Actinopteri > Cypriniformes > Cyprinidae > Labeo > Labeo rohita. Next base: position 8,086,499 of record NC_066876.1, on the reverse strand, counting down.
CTCCACCGAGATGGAAAAACAAAACCCGGACCAAAAAGGTCAGCGGCGTGCACATTTCATTTGTCTTTTGTGTACACATAAACCCAAAATAACGCGTGAAGAGGTTTCTCGCATGAAGTTCTCGCGCTTCTTTCCTCGTTTCACACACACAGAGATCTCACACAGAGCAGACACAGACAGTGCTGTCTAACTCGCCACAACAATTGAGATCCCGCTACTTTCTGACGTCAGAGCAGGCCTCAAAAAGTCCCCCGGGCTCTTTCCTTATGGTGACTCGCACAAACGCGCATACACGCTCGTTGCCTGCAGAACATATGCATACATACATAAACGCATTCATGCATTTTCAGTTCAATACAACTCTGTGTTTACACTCAATTTGTTATTTAAAGTCCATTTGACGTATGGCAGGTCATAAAGAGCACTTTTTCTTCTTTTTGAGAGCAGTTTAATTGGGTGAATCTCACAAAGCCTGTCAAGAGTACGCTAGGGACATATTTCAGCCTAAAAATCAAAAGAAATGGTCAAATAGAGTTTATTTGTTGCTGTTTGTATGCAAACAGTAAGGGTTCACTGATTATCTGCACAGATATGAAGCATTTTTATGGTTATTGCTGTAACCTATTTGGAGATAAAAGAACTTAAAACCATTTGAAGAACGTTTTTGTCAGAGCCCTTGTTATTCTTAATTTTGACATAAATTGTCATTTTTACTCCAGACATATATATGGTGCAAAATATCGGTTATCGGTCCACTTAATCTGTAATAATCGGTATCAGCATCAACCCCGAAAAACACGTATCGGTCGACCCCTAGAAAACAGGGTTGTTTCTGCTTCTTCTTGAGAACACAGTTTAATTGGGCAAGTCTCACAAAGCCTGTCAAGAGTATGCTAGGGCCATTGTTCACGCTAAAAATCTAAAGGAACTGTAAAATAGAGTTTATTTGTTGCTCTTTTGTATGCAAACAGTAGGGGTTGACTGATTTTCAGCACAGACATGAAGCATTTTTATGTTCATCTATGTTCATTTGGAGATAAAAGAATTTAAAACCTTTTGGAGAAAGTTTTTGTCAGCCCTTGTTATTCTTAATTTTGAGATAAATTTTTATTTTTAGACCAGACATATATCAGTTCAAAATATCGGTTATCGGTCTATTTGATGTAATAATCGGTATCTGCATTGGCCCTGAAAAACACATATAGGTTGACCCCTAGCAAACAGAATTGTTTCTTCTTCTTGAGAACAGTTTAATTGGATGTGTCTCACAAAGCCAGTCAAGAGTATGCTATGGCAATTGTTTCACAAAAGAAATTGTTTAGTCTTCTTTTGTCTTCACAAAAGAAGAGTTTATTTGTTGCTCTTTGTATGCAAACAGTAGGGGCTGACCGATTATGGCCACTGATATTAAGCAATTTTATGGTTAACGTATCGGTCATTTTTAAAACAGAATTGCCGATAAAATAATTTAAAAGCATTTAAAGAAAGTTTTTGTCAGAGCCTTTGTTATTCTTAATTTTGACATTCATTTTCATTTTTACACAAGACATATATATCGGTTTAAAATATCGGTTATGAGTCTACTTGATCTGTAATAATCGTATCAGCCCTGAAAAATACATCTAGCAAACAGGGTTGTTGTTTCTTCTTCTTGAGAATACAGTTTAATTGCGTGAATCTCACAAAGCCTGACAAGAGTACGCTGGGCCCATATTTCACCATAAAAATTTAAGAAATTGCAAAATTGAGTTTGCTTGTTGCTCTTTTCATTATTTAACAAGATCTAACTGTAATTCAGTAATGTAAATAATCCGGTTTGCTAGGGGTTGACCGAAATGTGTTTTTCAGGGCCGATGCCGATACTGATATTAGATTATTATACTGATTATTAGAGATCATATAGACCGATAACCAATATTTTGTACCGATATGTATGTCCGGTGTAAAAAATAAAAATAACAAAGACTCTGACAAATATCCTTTTTAAATGCTTTTAAATTATTTTATTGGCAAACCGGTTTTGAAAATGACCGATACCGATAACCGTAAAAATATCGGCGTGCAAAAATCAGCAGACCCCTACTGTTTGCAAGCAATGATTTTTTGTATAAAAATCATCATAAAAGGAGGTAAAACAAATACTATTATGAAATATAAATTTATATTGTTCAAACATTTGGGGCCAGTAAGTTTTTTGTTGAAACGAATACTTTTATTACTTTTACAAGGATGCATTAAATTGATAAAAAGTGACAGTTCCGATGTTCAGTGTTACAAGTGATTTCAACTTCAAATAAATGCTGTTCTTTTGAATTCATCTTTCAATTCTGTTCATCGGAGAACAATGTATCATGGTTTACATAAAAGGAAAATATGTTTTTAAAATTTATAATAATGGGGAACAGAAATGTTTCTTGAGGAGAAAAAAATCAGCATATTATAATAAATTCTGAAGAATCACGTGACACTGACGACTGGAGTAATGATGCTGAAAATTTAGCTTTGATCACAGGAATAAATTACATTATAAAAATATAACATTTAATTTAAATTTGTAATAATTTTTCAATATATTACTGTTTGTACTGTAATTAGATTAAATAAATGCAGCCTTGGTGAGCATAAGAGACTTTTGAATGATGATTATATTTTATCATATGTTACATATTATATAATAGTGTTTATTGTTCTATAACAAAAAAATAATTTTTACAGAAATAATTTTGGGGTCCTATTGGGCTCTTTGCTACTTCATGACTGGACAGTCTCTGTCAGACTCAATCAAAAGTAAATTCTCCAAACAAGCAGCTACTACTATTATTTATTTTAAATAGAAATAAGTGGTCTTGTGCACCTTTAATGACAGCTATTCTTCCTAAAATAACACCTAAAAAATCCCAAAAAACAACCTCACACATGACCATCAAGGAATTTTCCCTTCTACTCTTATTTCATTAGCTGTAATATTGTAACCCAGGCACGACTGCGACGCTTTTATGTTGAGCACATTTTCATTTTATTTGACTTTCAGATGACATTTACGTTCGTCTCTGAAACACATCAATAAAGCTTCCCTATTCACTTATACAGCTAGACCGCACAAAGGTTTTTTGTTAAAATGAGAAGGAGAACGTTCCAAGACACCATAAACAAGATGAACACCTTTTCCAAGCCCTAAAAAACACAAATATGCCGCCCCGTGTTTTATGACGGCGACTTCCTGTCATGGGTTCAGGTTCCCGGGGTTCAGACTGTTTGGGGTCTATAGGGGTGTTGGAGAGACCAGACAATGGCCTCATTCAGTGACCACATGCCGGTCCTGATATTTTGGGCTTGACTCCATGATAGCCCAAACTAGTCATGTGGGAGGCATGTTGTCCGGGCCAGTGGAACATTGATGGAGTGTTACGAGAAACCTGAGAGATTCTGAGCGTTTGGACAATCCTAAATAATAATAAAGTTTTCATTAAAACATAACCCAGGTGCATTGAGTGCTGGAGATGTGTGCGCAGACGTACCATGGCGTCCAGGAGTTGGATGCATCGCTGCAGCTCTGGTCGGGTCTCACAGTAGAGGCGGAACAGAAGTCTCCCAATGGGCTGCTTGTCACACAGGCTGAAGTAGTCCCGCTCTGAGACACAAAACAAAAGGTAAAACTTTACAAAAAAAAGTACTGTGGTTATACAGTGATACTTCATTAGGCCACTATATTAGGTACAACTTGCTAGTAGCAGGTTGGATTTTGCATTCACATCTGCATTCATTCTTTGTGACATGGATTCAGCAAGGTGCTAAAAACATTTCTCAGAGATTTTGGCCCATATTGACATGACAGCATCATGCAGTTGCTGCAGATTTGTGGGCTGCACATTCATGAAGCCAGTTTCTCGTTCAACCACATCCCAAAGGTGCTCCACTGCATTGAGATCTGGTGACTGTAGAGGCCATTTGAGTTTAGTAAAATCATTTTCATTGTAATTTTGGCATTGCCATATTACATTTCGAAATATATTCAAATAACTGTTTTCTATTTTAGTATTGTAGAGTCCTATTATTTCCGCAATGTGGAAAAAGTGGACGGAACTGCGGAATCCAGTCATAAAAATGGTATTTACTGTATAATGTGGAATGTCATGGAATTTGCCAAATTTTGGATGAAGAAATCAAAAGTAGGTCAGTACACTTTGAAATAGACTAGTGTCTCTAAATACTAAGCTGCGAAACTGCTATTTAAATATGAATCCTGCATGTTCTGTGTGTCTTTGCGAATGAATGGCGCTGACGCGCAGTTTTGTTTACTACACATACTGAAGCGCGTGTGATGCTCGCGGTGTTTTCAGCCTTTGCCGCCTCAATATGAGTACATGAACACAAACATAAACTCTAGAACTGCTCTGAGATTCACTTCATGAGCATTTTACTGTATCTTTCGAGAAAAAACTAAAACAAAAACCTAAAGGTCTTCACAGCAACCCGTCAAAAAAAAGTTTGGTTTATCTTAAAGAAACTGTGACAGAAATAAGACAAAAGTGTTATGCAGGAGCACATGTGCGTCCAAAATAAAAAATATGCTGTGTAAATAAGTTCAGACACACCGACATGGTTAACAGCTGCACAGTTACCATTTTAGATCAACAGACAGTAATACTGTATATGATTTCGAACTGAAAGCATAAATCTAGACTATCCGCTGCCGTTTTCAAAGAACAATCCCAAACTGTGACATTTCATTCACTGACGACCTTAAATGGACAGCGCTAAGACCGGAAGGGCATATAATTACTTGCTGGCAACTCGCCAAAATAAAAGCTAGCTGATTTTAAGTTTCAAAATTTTGAAAATTCATAGAAAAAAAGCAATTAGCATTTTATTTTTAAGTGTACTATAAAATAATTTTATTTTTATGTAATACTCCCATTCCATTTTAAAATATGATAATCTCACACTTTATTATTTTGTTAATTTAATTTAAAAAAAAAAAATTATAGTTATATTTAATTGTTCACACTATGTGCAGTGTGAGGACCAAACCAAATCTCCAGGTGCTCTTATGAGAACCAGGCTGAAAAATGTACATGCATCTCTGAATATATTACTTAATGTAATGATAGTACTACCACTAATAATAAAATTATTATTAAAACATTATTTTCAAGGAATATTTACCAGAAAAATTATATACCAGAATTTATTCACCAGAAAAATGTTAATTTTTACTGTGTAAAACACAGTATTTCTGAAAAAAAAATAGAGAAAATAATAATAAAAAAATATTTTTTATAAAATCAATTAACTAGTATTGCTTTTGATTGTTACAATTTAATGAAACCATGAAAATGGAATCCAGAAAAATTAATGGAAAACACAGGATTTGGTTAAAAAAAAAAAAAGGTGTAAAAATTGCGAAAAAAAAACAACAACAACACATTTCTTAGGTCCTTAAAAATTCAATTTTTGCTAAACTTTTAATAAATTGCTGTTAAATTGTGTACATTTAAATTAATTAGAGATGTTTTTTGATTAGTGTTTTTTTATTTAACCAGCAAAACGCAAAATTAAAATGGAAAAAAAAAATGGAATCCAAAAAATGAATTTAGAAAAAATACAATAAAACTGATTTCATACGGCTAGTATTGTGAATACATTTCACAATATTAATAAAATGCTGTTAAATTGTGTGCGTTTCATGATTTCAATTAATTAGACATGCTTTTTGATTAGTATTTTTAATTTAAACATTAAAACAGAGTCTATGAAAATTAAAATGGGATAAATGAAATCCAGAAAAATTAAAACAGAAAAAAAAGGAATTTGGAAAAAATTTAAATAAAACTGATTTCATAGGGCTAGTATTGTCAATACACTTCACCATATTAATAAATTACTTTTAAATTGTGTAAAATTTCATGATTTCAAATTAATTAGACATGGTTTTTAATTAATGTTTTTTAATTTAACCATTAAAACAGAGTCTAAAAAAATTAAAATGGAAAAAAATGGAATCCAGAAAAATTAAAACGGGAGGGGGGGAAATGGAATTTAGAAAAAATAAAATAGAACTGTTTTCATAGGGCTAGTATTGTGAATACATTTCACCATATTAATAAATTCCTGTTTAATTGTGCATGTTTCATGATTTCAATTAATTAGACATGCTTTTTGATTCGTTTTTTTCTTAATTTAAACATTGAAACAGAGTCTATGAAAATTAAAATGGGACAAATGAAATCCAGAAAAATTAAAACAGAAAAAAAAGAAATTTGGAAAAAAAATAAAAATAAAACTGATTTCATAGGGCTAGTATTGTGATTACATTTCACCATATTAATAAATTCCTGTTAAATTGTGTACAATTTCATGATTTCAATTAATTAGGCATGCTTTTTGATTAGTGTTTTTTAATTTAACCATTAAAACAGAGTCTAGAAAAATTAAAATGGGATCACAGACAAATTAAAACGGAAAAAACAAAACAAAAGGAATTTGGAAAAAATTTAATTAAAACTGATTTCATAGGGCTAGTATTGTCAATACATTTCACAATACTTCTGTTTTTGTTGTATTTTCGATCAAATAAATGCTTGGTGAGCGAGACTTCTTTCGGAAACATATGAATCTTTGAACTATTAAACAGAATTGGTGTATTCTAAATTGTAAAAGTTTGAAAACTGTTGCTGAAATGTCAAAAAGTTGGATAACGGTCAGTCACTCCCTGTCTGTTGCTCAAGGGACTGTGTGCAATACTGTCCCAAACAGCATGCAAGGATGCATACTTTGCAAATCCACTGTGACAAGTATGGCATCCAGGCACCTCTGACATACTACTTTTAACTTAATGTGATTTGGGACACACCGATCCTCATCTCACCTCATCAACAAGCAAACTGGGATTAAGCCAACGGCAATGTAAACTCAGAGGCAGCTAAACAATGGCCAACAGCAAAGTGACATCACACTTGGCTAAAACACCACCACAGCTGACAAGGAGCATGAAAATGACAGGAAGTGTATAAACAACACACACTAAGTGTTGATACATTACCAATAGTTTTGCTCAACTCTGTGCACTGACTGATATGAGGGAAACGAAGGATCTCCCTCCATTTTTTACTTCTTCCTTTCCGTTTTCCTCCTCCACCTAGACAGAAAACAAAACAAAACACAAAAGCAGCCATTTAAAACTATTTCCAGACAATATCAACAAAGACAAACAATCCCCACTGATAAAATGCACATTTACAGGAGAACACAGGCGAAATGCTGATTGAATGCAGAAACGCATCACACTGTAGAAGTTTAATGCAACGTGAATGTCATTTCATGCCGTCTTTAATTGCCAGGATACTTTATGTGAACGCTAATTAGCTTTGAACCTCATGAAATCTCCTTTTGACTTTGAACATGTGCACAGTAATAAACCATGTCAGCATCTGGTCGCTCAGCCTGAGAGTAAGTAAGCTGTAGTTAAAACGAGAGTGTCATTTCTGACGTCAGCACAGGTCAAAAATATGCATTCCCTCCCGAGAGAAAAGCGGAGATTTACAACAAACCGTGTCGCGCTCTGCAATAACTGTTTGTCTTATGAAGCATTCGAACTTATACGGCCCAATAAAACAGAGCAGCTTCTGCTACACATTCATTAGTTACAAAAGTGCTCTTTATCGCTTCTTTCACTCCGGCCTTAGAGCGGATTTGAATTCAAGGAGAATAGAGTCTGTGGTGTTCCCACTCTGCAATGGGAACATGGTGCATTTAGCCACTGACCATTCCAGCATTGTGAATAAAGCTGAATGTCCCTAAACACAAACAATCAGGGTAGTTAAAGCCCAAGACTGGACCCCAAAGGCATTCATCTCACGTACATGACAGGCCTCGCTAATTAGGAGCCATTGGCTCATGAGACGCCACAAATCAAATCCTTTCCCACCAAACGGCTGTTAAAGTGATGTTAACACTAGCAGCCACCTTAAATAAATATAAGAGGAATGTTACAGTAAATCACTCAGACCTGGCAGGGTGATTTCTGTTTGCGTCTAGATTAACAATTTTTAAGAGCAAAGAGCCATAACATCAAAATCACTAGTGGGATGTTTGTCCAGTTACTTCTTCATCCATTAACTCGTAGTATTTTTATTATCTTTATCCTGTTTACATTCCTTTCAAATCTTATTTTTATGCAGGAAATTTTAGTATATGCTTCTACAAGTCTCTGGCTGTAAATACAAATCAAGTTTGGCATTTTGGGACAGGGCTCTTATTTAACTATGACACTTTTGGCCCAGTGGCCCGTTAGGAGATAAATTTGCTTAAAAATACTTTTCACACTGTATCACAGAACAGTTCTGTCTTTTTCCTGAAGCTAAATTTCGCAAACCAAAAAGCTGTATTGTCAATAGTGTAGAGATCAGGGGTGCCTCAAAACAGTGCCTCAAAATATTGGTTAAGAACAATATTCATAGTACAAAAATACTACAATGCCAATATTACAAAATATAACATTAAAGAGCAGCTCATATGGGTTTTCGAAAAATATCTTTTTTATAACATAGCTATCCTTCAATGTGAACAAAGCAAAGTTGTTAATCAAAAAAGTGCATTATGCATAAAGATACTCTCTCAAAAGAAGAGTCGACTCAGAATCGCCTTAAGTCGTCATATTTTCAGATCTTTTGCCTGTTACCGATCTCTGTCACTACTATGCTAATACATTAGCATAATCCCTACTGTCAAAGCAAGTTTGTTTTGTTTTCATTGCCAAAAGATGATGATGTGAAGAATGTGAATGTGCTGACACAAAAGGCACTGGGAATTTTAGCGTAATAATTAAATTATATATTGGGTAATAATATTGCTATTATTGCATATATGCTGGGGTGTGATTTTTTTCAATGCAAACAGTCACAACAGTTTCATTTATATTACGCTATTTACACATTTAACCCAAACCCTGCCCCTAAACCTAACCATTTGTCAACAAAACACAAGATATAACAGGCAGATACAACTATAGTCATAATTTATTCAAAAAGTATTAATATTCCAAGGGTTCCGAAGCAAAACTATTGATTTGTGAGAAGAATAGACACGATCGCCATCTGAATACAACAGGACTTGTTTGTAATGCTTTTATACTGTTTGTTTATGGTCAGTTTTTGCAATAAATACCTGTGTACTTATAGTAGCCCGTTGCGTGTTTTATATTGTTCAGAAGTGGATAGGTTTAGGGTAGGGGTGGGGTTAGGTGCTCCAATGAAAGTATACATTTATATAAAATAATTTTTACAAATGCATGCAAGCCATTAAATTAAGAAACAACTGAAAACAATGGAGGACCCTGCGTGTCGAAAAATGACTAAACGTCAAAACGTGAAGCCAAGGGGTCCTGACCAATCGTCAATATGTGACGAGTTGGGAGTGAGAGCGTGTTGATATTACTGTCTTACTGAAGTAGTTCTGATAATTCGCTGTGAACCCACTATTTTCTTACAATGCATCAATTAATGTACAATGTCGTTGTTCTAATTACTTTAATAAGAATGCAACTTAGACATATTTTGGTTTACAAACTGTGTTGTTTTATCAGTCAGCTTAGCACTCGGCTAACGTATCTACCACCGTTTTGTTATGCGTTTAGCAGCTAAACTTTAGCTGTGGGCACAATTTGCTTGCATAAGTCTCACACAAAATGTTTTTATGTCATTATTTTAAGAAAAGATTAGAGCACTACATTATTGTTTTAATGTAAAGTTTGCAGGGTTGCCAGGTTTTTACAACAAAACCCACCCAATTGCTACTCAAAACTAGGATATGTATGCATTTAAAAATGGAAGGTCAGAATTTGGGCCTGGGACAGAAGACTGCATAAAAGCCATGTGAAAAGTAGCGAATATAAATGCAGGCAAGCCAAAGAGTTTCCAAGCCAGTTTTAATATGACAATCCCATAACACACACACAAAAAAAAAAGTTGGTTAAATTTGTTAGTTTTAATAGAAACCAACCCATGGGCCATAAAAGTGCCAAGAAACAACAATGTTTTTCATTTTACAAACCTTCAGACTGCAACAGAAACCAAAAATGTTGTCTATATTAGAAAAGGACAGAAAAGATCGCAGGCCATCCGCAACAAACCCGATGATCTGATTTTGTGAAATGCAGCATTTGCCAAAAACCTGCTGCTTACATAATCCTCAATGCGTGTCTGTTACAGATTTAGGGGAATGTGACGGCAGGAGTAATGGTGACCATATTGCCACAGAAAAAAACAGATGCCAATCAAAGCAGGGAGGAATGTTTGCTTTACATCATCCTGCCAGAGGTCTGTTCAAGTCAGAGCACGCATTATGGGCCAACTCGAGTCAATGCATCAAACAACGTAAAACACCTGGAAGAAAAGTGGGTCAGAAAGCGGAGATGTAATTAACCTCCTTCCTTTCACTCTATTTCAGAGCCAACTAAAAGAGTCGGATCGACTGAGAAGGTCAGAAGGCTCGCCGCTCACTCATCCGAGTAATATAAACAAGAATCAAGCTTTCTGAGAGTGACATTTAGAGAGCTCGATGGAGTTCTTGCCGATTATTACAGCTGGAAAAACGAAGATCAAGCACCGCCCTTATGACTGCAGCGGGATAGGGATCCGGTCTAATTATTTGTAGAGGTTTAGGTGGACGCGAGGCGTACACAGCTTTATGTAAATGCACTGTACATATGCACTCACTAAACCTGAAGCTAACAAACGACAGATCAGATTAAAGCTACTAACAGAAATCTTTTATCAGCATTTTTACTTTTATAAGGCCAACCTAATAAAATGCATGCATCACCTTTTATGTCAAATTCTTAAATTTGAATAAATACATTCAAATAGTAAGACGCTATAGGGCTGTTACTAAACAAATGAAATCTGTATCTACAAAATTTGTGTTTGCAATGCAGAGGTGGCACAGAATCTGCATTTGTTGAATTGTTTAATGCAAGACATGAATGCGGTTAGGCTGCAGTTACAAATGCATAAATAATTTACTGATGTTTTAAAAACTAAACATTCAATAGTGATATTTAAAGTGATTTTGGGAAAAGGGAAAATGTACTTTAAATATAATCCTAAAATCGCCAGTAGGTGGCGGCAAAACACTGCATGAGTGAGTCACTGAGTCATTCATTCAAGGGATTTGTTTAAACAACTGATTGATTCAGTAAGGAAACACCATCCTTTGTTGCTCAGCTGCAAAACAGTTCTGCTATGGCTTTGTTTGGAACTTTTTTTTTGACAAAATAGAGCAAAAACTGGTCTAAAATGTTAGTCCATTAATGTTATATTTTTGTTTACTGGACTGTTTGATATACAATATCATATTTGCAGTCGTGAAGAAAAAACACTGCGTGTGATATTAACTATATCAGATGATATAAATATAAAGGACAAAGTCATATGGGGCGTTTTTGCCTCCTTATCTTGAATTTAGCAGGAATTGAATGCATGAACTTTAGTCCTATATATGAGTTATGTTAGCAACACTTCAAAGTAAAAATAAGAACCAGACTGTTTAATGCAAGACATGAATGCAGTTAACCTACAGTTACAAATGCATAAATAATGTACTGATGTTTTAAAAACTAAACATTCAATAGTGATATTTAAAGGGGTCATCGGATGCCCATTTTCCACAAGTTGATATGATTCTTTAGAGTCTTAATGAAAAGTCTATAGTATACTTTGATTACAAATTCTCAATGGTTTTGTAAAACAACACCCTTTTTACCTTGCCAAAATGAGCTCAGCAAAAATCATCTCATTCTAAAGGGTTGTTCCTTTAAATGCAAATGAGCTCTGCTCACCCCGAAGAGATTCTCTCTGTGGAAAGACGATCTTGTTTACTTTAGCCGTGTTTAGCCGCTAAACTTCCTAACTACCACGTTATAAGGAAAGGCGATCGCAAAGATTCATTAATTATACTCACTTCTGCTGTAAGTGAAGCTGGATCATGAATGATTCGCGCGAACATAGACGCATTTATGTAGATTGGGAGGCGCATTCCATTCACAAACTCGACACGGCGTGTGATATTAACTATATCAGATGATATAAATATAAAGGACATATAAAAGTCATAAGGGCCATTTTTGCCTCCTTATTTTGAATTTAGCGGGAATTGAATGCATGAACTTTTGTAAGTTTTACAAAGTAAAAAAAAAAAAAACAAACAAAAAAAAACAACTTCCAACCAATCTCCATTACTTTAAAAAAGTGATTTTCTTCCTCAGTATTTCTGTCCTGTTTTCCAGTGCAAATGTCTGAAGATCTTTACATTAAGATATTTACTTAAATCAAAATCACATAAGTCTTGTTTTCTGTGAAACTGATTCCTATGAAGTGAGTGTATTATTATAACAAGAACAAATTCAAATTGAAAAGTAGTTTTTACAGACCACTGACAGATATTTGTTCTTTTTTGACCCTTTGTTTGGTTAAAACAAGACTTAAATTTCTTTATTGTGCATTTCAAGTAAATCTTTATTTAAGGATGTTCAGGTATGTCAGTGCCAATAGCCTTGTGGGTTGCGTGCCGAGTGCTGTGGGCGTCCCAAGTTCGAATCCTGGCTCGTGGACCTTTCCCGATCCCACCCCCTTTTCTCTCTCTCCCACTTCGCTTCCTGTCCAACTACACTGTCCTATTTAAATAAAAGCATAAAAACGCCAAATATATATATATATATATATATATATATATATATATATATATTTTTTTTTTTTTTTTTTTTTTTTTTTTTAAGGATGTTTAGGTATTTGTACCATTGTAAGCTACTGAGGAATATATTTTTTTGCATTGCATGCAACATTAACTTTGAATCTGAGACATTCTGCTTGGATTTAACATTGTGAAAGAGTGATTTAATACTGTATTAAATTTAAGACCTACAGAAACCCTGAATAACAAACCCAACAGTTAGCTGAATATTTCATCCTTATCATAGTGGTGACTACAGAACTACTCCTCAAAAGTCAACAGGTCACACACACACACACCTAGGCTGAAAACAGTGTTATGAAGGATCCCAGCGTTTGGCATTTACGAGTGCTTGGCAAACTCACTGTGTGTCGACACATTTAGTTGTTATCAGTATCAAAGTGAGTGAGGATTCAGTCCAGGAATTCATGGCATGAAATACTGTGTGTCACGGCACAGTCAGGTGCATGTGTGTGTGTATACATATGTGTATCGTCATTTAGGAATAGCAAGCACCCTATATTATTACTGACATGTCTTTTTCAGTTTCCCAAAACCAGCTTCAACAATACTTTATTTTACTACATTTTTGTCCGAATGAGTAAAAAAACTGTCCTGTAGGACCTTAAAAAATGACTGACTCTATTACATGCAACAGAACTTATATTTTAAAATGTGTCTAATGGCGGCCGGCCAGCAGGATTTGTGTGTTTTGAGAAGCTCCTGTGAATTGCCAGAAGTTGTACTAGGATGTGCTTGATGTCAAGCACATTTGTAACGTTCTATAAAATTTAAAAACAAAGAGGCGGTCTTAGCATGGAAGTTCTGGACAGTGTTGGGATGTGCGATTGCCAAACACTATTTCAGTTTGTCTAGATCTATGATAGTGGTTAAAAATGTAGACACACTTGACAAACACACACACACACACACACAACTATCGAAGCTCATTTCCACCACTGACTAAAAAATAAAAAAGGTTAAAAATAAAAGTTTATAACATGCAATTCTGACTTTTTTCTCAGAATTGCATAACGTAAACTCAGAACTCGAACTTTTCTCTCAGAATTGCAAGATATAAACAGAACACTGACTTTTTTTTTTTTTTTTTAACTCAGAATTGACTTTTTCAGAATTGTGATATAAACTCAGAATTTTGACTTGTTTTCTCAGAACTGTGTCATATAAACTCAATTTTGATGTTTTTTCTCAGAATTGCAAGATATAAACTCGAAATTCTAATGTTTCTCTTTTAGAATTGTGAGATATTAAATCAGAATTCCGACTTTTTTTCTCAGAACTGCATGATATAAACTTTAAATTGACTTTTTTTCCATTGCAAGATATAAACTCAGAATTCTGACGTTCCTCTTTTAGAATTGTGAGATATTAACTCAGAATTCCGACTTTTTTCTCAGAACTGTGTGATATAAAGTCAGAATCCTGACTTTTTTCTCAGAATTGCAAGATAAAAACTTAAAATTCGGACTTTTTTTTCAGAATTGCAAGATATAAACTCAGAATTCTGACTTTTTTTCTCAGAATTGCATGATATAAATTAAGAATTCTAACTTTTTCTCAGAATTGCGTGATATAAACTCGCAAGTTTGAGATTTTAAGTCAAAATAGTGAGATATAAAGTAAGAATTCCAAGATATAAATTCAGACTTTTTCCTCAGAATTGCGTGATATAAACTCATAATTCACCAAATTGAATTAGAGTTCTGAGTTATATCGCTATTATGACTTTATTTCTCAGAATTGCAACTTTATTTCTCAAAACTACAAGTTTGTATCATGCAATTCTGAAAAAAGTCAGAATTGTTAATTTTAATGTTTCACTGAGTGGTGGAAACGGACTTCCATACACAACTGTTCATAAGTTTAGGGTTGGTTTTATGTTCAACAATGCTATTTTTATCTTTTTTTCTTAGAAATACAGTAAAACCTGCAATATTCTGAAATATTTTCAAGTAACAGTTTTCTATTTTAATATGTTTTAAAACATGTCATTTATTTCTGTGATGCAAAGCTGAATTTTCAGCATCATTACTCCAGTTTTCAATGTCACATGATTCTTCAACAATCATTCTGATACGCTGATTTGCTGCTTAAGAATTTCTAATATCAATGTTGAAAACAGTTGTGCTGCTTAACATTTTTGTGGAAAAAAAGACACTTATTTCATCTGATGAATCGAAAGCTAAAAAGAAAAGCATTTAAAACCCTTGCTGTACATCGGCTGATAGTTACACTAAAACACACACCATACAAAAAAAGACAGGAAATCAATTATTTGTGTGTCTCTTTGTGTCTTTACACACATAATTGTGTTACATGACGGGCTTATTAAAAACAAGAGGCCGTACTGAATTGAAGAATTAGTAAGCCTGCTTAATTTGTTCCACAAGACTCCGGCTACACCCTTTTGTTTCATGTCCGTTTTATGGATGTGACCTAATGTGCACAATATAAAACTACGCTTGACGGTCTGTCGCGCATCTGTCAGAGACACGGCAGACACACACCCCGCATGACGGCAACATCTCGTCATTTACTGCAATGCTGTTTTACTGTTGATGATTGTTTTACTTGGTGATTCAGAGGTTTAAGTCTTTAGAGAGCACATTAGCTACAGTTAAATGCGGATTATATAATTCAAATAATGGGAAGCAGAGTTGTTATAGGAACGACAACTGTAAAATAAAACAATACAATAAATTGAAGAACCTGTTCGAGTAATTACGCTCACTCGTCTGTGAGAGTCACATTAAGGACATGTTTATTGACCGCAGTCCACAAACTCAAGCACAACCCATTTTACAACATCTCAGTATGTCAAGTCCAGGCTGATGAAATTTCAGTGTAAATAATCACAGAATCTACAGCAGCATTTATATCTGCTTATGTCGACTTGAACACAGAATCATCTCAAGTTATGCTACTGAGCGTTTCTGCGGTGTTTCTGCACTTGCCGCACTTCACACGTTTTCTTGATCTCGTGACTTCAGTGTGTTTTCTTTTTAACCAGAGTGCTGGTGTTTTAGTCGGTGGTCTGAGACTACAACCGGTATTGACCTGACAGACTTGGTGTCGTGGAAAAACGAGTAACCTGAGCGATCACGTGCAACACCTAGTTGACTTGACAAACAATCCATGTTCAACATCAGTTGAGGGTCTAAAATTAGCAATGGACTGATAATAGATTATGATCGGTTATTAACGTTTAGTATTTATGGTTTGAAATCATACCAAAATACATTCTGAAAGGAATATTTCGGCCAAAAAAAAAAAAAAAAAAAAAAAAAAAAAAAATTTACGCTTATGCTCATTTATCATCTGTCATAACTCTCACACTGTTATATTACACTTATTATATTATTCACATATGTAAAATATACAAAATACAGTGAACATTAAAAACAAAATAAAAACAAAAAAGCACTAACAAGTACTTAGAGACTAAAAATGTTGAAAAAGTTTTGTAAAAAATAAAATAATTGATCATGATGAGAATCGAATATTTCTAAATTAGGCAATTACTGAAGTTTCCACTACTTTTTTAAAACCAAATAAATATATATATATATATATAAAAGTAAAATTATTACATTTGAAAAAATGTATTTATATTAAAAAATAAATTAATTATATATAATAAATGTAAAAATAAAAAAATGATATATAAAATACACAAAATATATATATATATATATATATATATATATATATATATATATATATATATATATATGTAAAATTATTACATTTGAAAAAATGTATTTATATTAAAAAATAAATTAATTATATATAATAAATGTAAAAATAAAAAAATTAATGGATATAAGAGATGTAAAATATTTGTTAGAAATATACAAAAAGTTTTCAGCACAAAAAAACACAATGAGAATTTAATGTTTTAATTTAGTCAGTTATTCAAGTTTCTGCTAATATTTAAAAATGATTAAAATAAATAAATTATATATAATAAATTAAAATAAAATATAGTGAACATAAACTGCAACTGTACTAACTTAAGTATTATCTTGAAGGATGAAAAATGTTGATAAATCTTGAAACAATAAATAAATAAATAAATAAATAAATAAATAAATAAACGAGAATCTAATATCTAAGTCAGTCAGTTACCCAAGTTTCCACTAATATTTTTCATTATATTTAAATTATAAATAAATAAATAAATTATAACAACAAATAAATTACATATAATAAACGTAAAATTAAAATGTGTTTAATTAATACATATATATATATATATATATATATATATATAGATAGATAGATAGATAGATAGATATATAGATATATATATAGATATATATATAGATATATATAGATACATAGATACATAGATACATAGATGTATAATTATATATAATGTAAATGTAGTGAATATTAAAAAACAAAAAACAAATGCACTAACATGTTCCTAGATGATGAAAAATGTTGAAAAATCTCATTCAAATAAACCAATTCTAGCATTTTGGACATGATCAACTTTTTTGTTTTATGTAATTATGTGTAAAATGTACTAAAATGAATGAGTACAAGAAATGTGAAGTATTTGCTAGAAATATACAAGACATTCAAAAAAAAAAAAAAAAAAAAAAGAAAAGAAATTGCACAGCATATGTACATACATTTATATCACAAACACTAAACAACTCATGACTGCTTGCAAAACTCACACGTGAACTCAGCCTTCTTTTTTTTTTTTTTTTTTCAAAAGCGCATAAAACACATAAAAGGTGTAACCGACCACTTTTTTATCATGGCAGAGTCAGTTAGTAGAGCTGCTTGAGAATCACTGAGGTGCGAGTCTGACATGAGAGGAAAAGAAAGAGACCTGCCACAACCTAGTTTCACTTTCTGAGAACAAAACGGCGCTTTTGTGTGTGTGCACTATACCTGTGACTACATATACATGTGTGAC
The DNA here is from genome assembly GCF_022985175.1 of Labeo rohita. NCBI lineage: Eukaryota > Metazoa > Chordata > Actinopteri > Cypriniformes > Cyprinidae > Labeo > Labeo rohita. Next base: position 8,068,819 of record NC_066876.1, on the reverse strand, counting down.
TGTGTGAACCAAAGAGGAACCTGAGCATGCATTGATTGACGAGAAATCTGCAGCACTGCTGTTTCCTTGTATGGTTATAGAGTCGATCTGTGGGAAGAGGTTTTTCAATGATGTTTCATAGGCCAACTCACGTGTGATTGCTACAACGGATATGGTTGAGATGAAAGGGCCAGACAAATAAATGAATAAGGCTTACATGTTGGCGGGGAAAAAAAATATAGCTCACCCAAAAATAAAAACTGTGTTTTTTTTTTAATACTTTTATATATTTGTGTATATATATGAGTATATTTACTCATCTGGATGGTATTTTCAAAATTAATTCTTTTTTTGTTCCATTAAAAAAAACATACAGGTTTGTAATGACATGAAGGTAAATAAATAAAAAAAATAATAATTTATTATTATTAAAATAATATTCAAATAACACTCTAATACATTACTTAACATGTATACAACATTTAATTAAACTAATGTCTGACAGTTTTTTTTTTTTTCCTTTGGTTGTTTTTTTTATTTGTTTTTTCGAGCTGCAGAGCATGCTTTTGCTGACTGCATTCTCTCGCTTAATCGTTCATCCACACTGACTGTTCACACCAGTAAACCACATCCTGAGGAAGGGAACAAATTACATGAAAAAATAGTAGGCCCAGACAGACAAAAAACAACTGTACGTGCACTGTATTGTTGCGAACGTGAGGTGGCAGGTATATTTTTACATCAGGGGCGTTTTCTCTTAGAAGGCAATGGACAAGGTAAAAAACAAGGTTTAAAAAAAAAAAGTAGATAAATAAAAATAATAAAATTGACAGTACAAAAAAAAGCAACAGATATGAAAGCCAGTTTCTGCCACTCAATAAAAAAAGTTAATTGTGACTTTTTCCCTCGCAATTGCTAGTTTAGACTTGCATGAACCAAACTCACAATTCTGAGGTTAAAAAGTCAGAATTGTGTGAGTTTATCTCAATTTTCAGAATTTTCAGAGTTCTCAAAATTGTAAGTTTGTGTCACAGTTCTGACTTTATAACATGTAATTGCAAGTTATAAATTCAGAAATGCAAGACAAACTCACAATTGCGAGTTATAAAGTCAGAATTGCGACACAAACTTGCACTTCTTAGAACTAAAGTCGCAATTCAGAGAAAAAAAAGTGACAGTTTAGAGAATTGTCAGAATTGTGTGATATAAACTTGCAATTGTGAGTTATAAAGTCCGAATTGACCATTTGCAAACACCTTGATTGACAGGCGATCTGACCAATCATAATGCCTGATTCTGCATTCTGTCCTTCGGTGGACTTAAACATGAAATATTGTGTGTATTGACATCTTTTTGGGGTTGAAATAAAATACGTTCTAATGTTCATTCATGTTTTTTGTGCTTTAAGTAAAGAAGAAAACACCATCTGTTCATGTGTCAATTGATCTGATCTGTCAGGACACATTAAAGAGCCACAAAATGGTATTTATTGTTTAAATTTCTTAAGAGACAACATTATTTCATACCAGAAGTAACCTGATGTGTAGTGTGAGAGCGACATTGTTTGTCGGACATAGCAACGGTAACTAACAAGGGCGTTTTTTTGCGAAATAAGATTGCAATTTGGAAAAAAAAAGTCACAATTCTGAGAAATAAAGTCAGAATTGACAGATATACACAATTGTGAGTTATACCCCGGTTTAACAAACAAAACTTAAAGGAGTAATTAACTTCCAGAATAAAAATTTGCAGATAATGTACTCACCCTGTTGTCATCCAAGATGTTTATGCCTTTCTTTCTTTAGGTTCATGACAGTTAGGGTATGTCTAAAAACTCCCATCTCATTTTCTCCTCCAACTTTAAAATCATCCTACATCGCTGCAGAAGTACCGACCCAGTGTTTACAAAATGAACATGTAAAGAAGGTCAAACACCCTTCACAAAAAAAAGGTAAAACTGCAATGTAGGATGCTATTTTTTTTTTTTTTTTTTTAGACCAACTGTTTCACTAGATAAGACCTTTATTTCTCAGCTGGGATCATTTAGAGCCCTTTGAAGCTGGATTTAAACTACATTTTGGACGTTCAAACTTGTGGGCACCATAGAAGTCCACTATATGGAGATAATTCCAGAAATTCTTTACAACTGAAGAAAGAAAAGCATGAACATCTTGGATGACAATGGGGTAAGTAAATTATCTGTAAATTATACTTCTGGAAATTAACCACTTCTTTAAGCCTAGTCCCAGACTAAAAATGCAAGTCTGTTTCAAAAAATGCAAGAGCTGTTTCAACTGAAGGAAATGTGCACTGACTGATATTAAAATATATCAGTGCCTTTGTTTTGACTCAGGATGCACACAAGTAATGTTTTTTTTTCTAAGGCATGTTTACAAAAATGACTTAAATCCCCTAATTGAACTACAGTCTAAGCCTGGCTTAGCCTAAGACCTGTCTGTAAAACCGGGCCATGAAGTCAGAATTGCGACAAACTTGATTCTGAGAAATAAAGAGTCACAATTTGGAGTAGAAAATTCACAATTCTGAGAAATGAAGTCAGAATTATGTGACAAAGTGGCAATTGCGAGTTCTAAAGTAAGAATTGTGACAAATTCAAAATTCTGAGAAACAAAGTCTGACTTCTTTTCTCAGAATTGCATAATATAAATTTGCAATTGCGAGTTATGAAGTAAGGATTGCGACATAAACACAAAATTATGAAAAATAAAGTCGCAATTCTGAGAAATATAGTCAGAATTAATATTTCTTGCAATTGTGAGTTTATATCACGTAATTCTGATAAAAAATTAATTGTGACCATCTCACAATTCTGAATTTATTTCTTAGAAATGCAAGTTTATATCTCACAATTCTGACTTTACAACATGCAATTGCGAGTTTATATCACACAATTCTGAGAAAAAAAGTCAAGAAAGAAATAAACTCGCGATTGCAAGAACAAAAGTCAGAATAAGTTGCCATTACCCATTCAGTGGCAGAAACCGGCTTCCAAAAATAGATCAAATAGGTGTAAAACCACTTTTTCTACCAACTGGGTCTCTTCTGCCCCTCTTTGAACTCATTGTTGTGGAGGCGCTGCTGTGATTGGCCATTTACTCCTGCAGTATGATATTGCTCACAAATCATGTTCGCAAATGAATTTCAAATCAGATTTAAAGGGTCAAACTGATGGCATAGCCATAGAAACTCTTAGAAATTCTTTTAGGTTCTTTTAGGTTCTTTCAGCCGAACCGGGTCAAAACAATTCACCAGTTAATTTCATCACACAACGATGAAATGATCTGTGAGTGAGGTTGTTTGGTAAATGTTCAGCTCTGTTAAAATAAAAATGGACTTTTGTTGACTAGTAATCATTAATCATCAAATATTCATTTTGTATTACAAGTAAAACAACAGTTAAATTCATAGTTCACCCAAAAATTACAACTCTGTTGTTATTTACTCGCTCTCAGGTTGTTTCAGACCTGTAGGAGTTTAATTATTCTGCTGAACGCTGAAGAAGATATTTTGAAGAATGTTAGTTTTTGGTCTCCATTGACTTCCATAGCATTTTCTTCCATAATATGGAAGTCAGTGTGGACCAGCAATTGTGTAATGTGTAATTGCTATCTCTACCAACAAAATGTGCTTTTTATTTTAAAGCATTTTTTTTAAAGATTCAAATAGTATCTAACAGTATCTTTTGCTTTGGTGACAGTGTATCAAACATAACAGTCTTCTATCTAGCATCTCTTGAGCTTGCAGCAGAAGTCAAACAGGAAACACTGGCAACTTTCAGAAACACTTTACCACAATAATAAACACTCTTTATGTCAGATCAACATCAAGCGCACGCATAAGCAAAATGGTGCACAGTTCGTTTGCATGCACACACTGACAGAAAGACGAATTTGTACTTACTAATAAAATGAAAGGTGGCATGTATCGCCAATAAGCTGCAAGTGCAGCAATGAATGAAAAGACTGTTTTTGTGATGTCAATTTCTGAAAAACTTTTTGCATATACGCCATACAGTCAAATGTGCAACATGCAAACATCAGCTGGACGTAATCATGCAAAAGATTAGGGTTTTAATAAGAGTGCTTGTTTGAATAGCATTCTTTTGTTTGCCTCAATGACAATTCAGCTTAAACTCAATAAAACGCCCAAATGTTTTTAAGTATAATAAAATGTGATAATGTAGCTTAACAGACTTAAGACACTGCATTTTCTAGACTAGTCACATGCTGGTTGGATGTGACATAATGAGCACATCTTTGTGTGATATTCATGACTTCTGTTGAACACAAACATTTTCTTTAAAGGGGTCATCGGATGCCCATTTTCCACAAGTTGATATGATTCTTTAGGGTCTTAATGAAAAGTCTATAATATACTTTGGTTGAAAATTCTCAATGATAGTGTAAAACAACACACTTTTTACCTTGTCAAAATGATTCATTCATTCATTCATTCATTCATTCATTGCTAACTAGCACATTATTAGGAAAGGTGATTGTAGAGATTCATAAAAAAAACCCTTATACTCACTTCTGCTGTAAGTGAAGCTGGATCACAAACGATTTGTGCGAATATAGACGCATTTATGTAGATCGTGAGGCGCATTGCCTTCACAAACAAACGTAATCTACTGCATCGTCAGCGGCTCAGATGTCGGGAATAAATGACGACCACTATGTTCATTATTACATCCAGCAACACAACACCTCAATCGCTCAATCTGAGATATTCTTGTCTAACTTACATCCCTGCTCCGGCATCAAAACCATGGAAGTCGGACTGTTACAGCTGATCCGAAGTAAGACGCTCATGTCAATCAACTATCATGGGAGCGGCCTCTGTGGGTGCGACGCCACACTGACAGGCATCTGAGAACGGCTCGATTTGAAAAAGGGGATATTATTTTTACAGATTAATTAAAAACCACTGCATGGATTTTTATCATTATAGGGTAGATGTGTACATACACTGCCAACACACAATGTTCAAACAACATGAAAAAGTGAAGTTTGCATCCGATGACTCCTTTAAATTAAATTTATTTTCTAAAACCCACAAGCCAAAAGTGCTTAACTACTGTAAATAAAATCTCTACATAAAAAGCACTTGTAGCATTTAATAAATAGCCAAAATAAGTTGAAATCAAATAGTATGACTTGAAAATGTGCCCATTTTGGAAGAAGCACCCATAAATATGTATCAAAGTTCACAACAGTGTTGAGATGCTCCATTCAGCCATTTGTGCACATTCACTTTCACCTTTTAACAATGAAAGTACAGTCACTGAGCTCACAGAGTCAGCAGACTTGGTTTGCAAACCATTCACAGGCTTGTTCAAGACCAAAAAAAAAAAAAAAAAAAAAAAGATGTTCAGAGTGCATGCATTAAACCAGCCTTTAACTGAGAATAGAGGATCTTCCCAGAAGACAAGAAAAGTTTTTTATAGCTGTTTATACTCAAGATAATGGCATGCACAATAAAAATAAACTGCTGTTTTACTTGCGTATGTGTGCATTTAACCGTGCGTGTAGAACTTTTAAAATAATGTCAATCAATTCAAGAACCCGTTTCGGTTAGAGGTAAAACTGTCACTATACCACCGTTTCCTTAAGTGGTATTTAAAAAACGGTAGTTTCTAAGTAGACCATTTATTGGGTTGTGACATGGGTAAGAAATTAACCAGGCATCTGGGCAAAAGTTTCCCAGATGTTGGAATGAAAATGCCCTCGTAGTGAACTTCTCTGTTTCTCATCTGTTATCTAACATTCAATATGTTTCATAATATTTTATTCCAAGTTGATCTGCTTTTGATTTACCATAAAGACAATTACTGCATTACAGTCTCTCTTTATTTCACTTCAGTTTTGTAAACACTTGAATATCTAAATAATTTAATTTAGTGACTTTATGCCATCACATGCTGCAGCATTTGGAACAGCCGGAACAAACTGGAATAAATAAACGTCATAGCAATGGTTTCTGTCACACGATGTCACAATGAAAAATATGTAAAGAACTTAAAGGGATAGTTCACCCAATGATTTACTCACCCTCAAGCCATCCTAGGTGTATATGACTTTCTTTTTTCAAAGGAAAGTTCTGGCTCTTCCAAGCTTTATAATGCCAGTGAATGGGTGTTGAGATTTTGAAGCCCAAAAAAGTGCATCCATCCATTATAAAAATGCTCTGAAGAGTTAATAAAGGCCTTCTGAAATGAATCGATGCATTTGTGTAAGAAAAATATCCATATAAACTTTATAAACTTAATAAATATGGATATTTTTCTTACACAAATGCATTGATTTACTTCAGAAGGTCGTTATTAACCTCACAGAGCTCTGTGGAGCACTTTTTATAATGGATGGAAGAACTTTTTTGGGCTTTAAAATCTCAACACCCATTCACTGGCATTATAAATCTTGGAAGAGCCAAGACATTTTTGAATATGACTCTGATTGAATTCGTCTGAAAGAAGAAAGCCACATACACCTAGGATGGCATTAAATTGATGAAATGACAGTAAAGATTTTTACATGCGGCACTGAAAACTGGAGAAATGATGCTGAAAATTCAGCTTTGCATCACAGGAATAAATTGCATTTTAGCATATATTAAAACAGAAATCAGTTATTTTAAACTGTAAAAATATTTCACAATATTATTGTTTTTAATCAAATAAATGCAGCCTAGAGACCGCTGGAAAAAGAAATGCCCTTGAAAATCAATTTCAGGGCCAACTATTGTCTATTAATAAAAAATACATTCCTGAACCTGTTGTGGCCATATACGGAATAATATTACACCAGCAATTTTTAAAGTATGTGATAATAGCGTAAAATTATGTTAAAGCCACAGCTTTATCAGGTTTCATGTCAGTCCAAGTCAGCGTAAGTGAGAACACACAACTAGTTTCCAAAAGATGTTTGACGTGTTAGAAACTAACAAACAAAACCTCTGCACAGCTGGTGTTTATTTAACTCGGCTTTACCACGGCCCGGACTACTAACGGTAGCCAACACAGTCTGGCTACAGAAAATAAAAGTCACCCGACTACCTGTGTTAAGTGAAAACAAACCTGCTCTATACATAGTTGGTCTTCTAGTCCATGTGCTTATGTGTTTAAGGGCTTCTCCAAGGTGTGGCCCCTCAAACTACAACAGAAGCCTTTGTGCCACAGGATGTAAAAAAGTGCCGCCTTTTCCAAAGGTGAAAGCCAGGACTATTGGAGGAAGAGGCCTTTTGTTGAAATGTTCCAGAGCGATGCGGTCATTTGTCTTTTTATTATCGCTTTAAGGGCACTAGCTTCAAACAGCTTTTCAAAGAACTTAAGGAGTCATGACCAGGAGAAACTTAGCAATCAGGCCATGCTCACTTTGGCTCAACCCAACAGTGCTGGCTTTGTAAAAGAGTCGTATAAAGTCTGGGCCATTTAAAGGGACAGTTCACCCCGAAATGCTCTCATCCTTTGCTTACTCCTGTGTCACTGTAGGAATTTCTTCACAAAAGGTGATATTTAGAAGAATATTCTGGCCGCGTTGAGGTGAAAGAAAGCCGTCAAGCTCCAAAAATGACAAAAAGCAGCATAAAGGTATTATTGAAGTGATCTATACAAACATCTGAAGTCATAACTGTACAGAAAAAAATATACAGCTAAAGTCAGAAGTTTACATACACCTTGCAGAATCTGCAAAATGTTAATTATTTTACCAAAATAAGAGGGATCAGACAAAATGCATGTTATTTTTTATTTAGTACTGACCTGAATAAATATATTTTACATAAAAGATGTGTACATACAGTCCACAACAGAAAATAATAATTTAATTTATATATATTAAAAAAAAAAAAAAAACGACCCCGTTCAAAAGTTTACATACTCTTGATTCTTAATACTGGGTTGTTACCTGAACGACCCACAACTGTGTTTTTTGTTTAGTAACAGTTGCTCATGAGTGCCTTGTTTGTCCTGAACTGTCAGCTGTTCCTTCGGGTCCTACAAATTCTGCTTTTTTTCAGCATTTCTGTGTATTTGAACCCTTTCCAACAATGACTGTATGATTTTGAGTTCCATCTTTTCACACCGAGGACAACTGAGGGACTCATATGCAACTATTACAGAAGTTTCAAATGTTCACTGATGCTCCAGAAGGAAAAACAATGCATTAAGAGCAGGGGGTGAAAACTTCTGACCAGAATGAAGATGTGCACATTTTTATATTTTTTTTTTCAACTAGTACTGCCCTTTAGAAGCTACAGAAGATAGTTGCATGTTTCCCAGAAGACAAAATAAGTGAAATTTACCCTAATCTTCAAATTCAAAAAGTTTTCATCCCCCAGCTCTTAATGCATTGTGTTTCCTTCTGTAATAGCTGCATATGAGTCCCTCAGTGTGAAAAGATCAATCTCAAAATCATACAGTCATTGCTGAAAAGGGTTCAAATACACAGAAATGCTGAAAATCCACAGAATTTGTGGGATGTGAAGGATTTTTCTGAAGAGCAGCAGGCAGTTTAACTGTTCAAGACAAACAAGGGACTCATGAACAACTATCATTAAACTTTTAATTAATTGTATGTAAACTTTTGAACAGAAAATTACCTATAGTTTTATGACATTGTTATGGGTATATTGCATCTTTTTTGTATGTCAGGCTTCAAAAGTGGTCAGGGTGTTTTTTTAAAAATGATCTTTTGTGTTTTAAAGAAGTCATATTTGAAACAGCATGAAGACAAGCCAATCATGACTGAATTTTCCTTTTTGAGTCAATGTCAAACATCAAACAGGATGTTTGTGGTAATCTGATAAATGCAAGTGGTGCATTGGTGGAAAGACTAGACTTGTAGCAGATTTAAAAAGATATCAAATATTTTCAGACACCGATCTTTGAAATGAGCAGCATCAGATTACAGAACAACAGGAAGACTGTTATCTAATCCACAGCCTGTGTTATTAAATACTGCTTTTATTAAAAGTTCAAGAACCCTCAACATAAATAACTAAACAGCTACTAAAAAGGCCTTCATTTGCACAGCTAAATCAAGCTTAACTATTACTACTGCTTTAAAGAAGTGACCACAGCCATATCTATATAGCGACCAAAATACCATCACTGTATCTAAATAGGGCGACTTCCCTTATGTAAAGTATGCAAAAAGCAGTACCTCAAATGAAAAGCATGTCCAAATGTGCAGCATTTATAAAAAAGTAGCCCATAAACATCCATTGCATATATGTAACCTATGAACAATTTCATGAACCTGTGAGTAAAATGCAACACTAACAAACAATACAACTTAAAATAAATTCAAAACATTAAAAATGAGCTGCTGTTGCAAAACAAACCAGAATGCAAACTTCACGAATGCAAACAAGTTGCTAATTTACATTGTTTGCATATTATACAACTTCGACAAATGGTTTTCCTTCCTTCTCTCATACGTTGATGATGCAGATTCAACCAGTTTGAGCTGAAATCAATTCTAGGTCCAAAGAAACTGGTGTCAAATTAATTTACCTGAGTGATGATGACACTACATCATTGTTGTTGTTTTTTTTCAACAATAATCAGAATTTTGAACAAACACCAGAGAAGAACAGCTTGTGGCAAACAGCTGATATACTGTACGTTCAGTTAGTTCTCCTGAAGTCATGCATACTTAATGTGACATTTGATAATTACCAGAATTAAAAATAGCTTTTGAGCTTGGGGGCAAAATCTGTTGGTACACACACACACACAGCAGATGGGGTCAGATGCAAGTACATTGACCGGGAACGCCGTCATGCTAGTGTTTGACCTTAGAGCAACTCAGCAGTGATTGTGAAACAAAGCTATGAATTATGACAGCGAGAACAGCTACATCAGGTTCGGTCCTCTTGCACCAGAATGAAAACACTTAAATAAGGAGTTCTGCTGACTTAGTGAGATCTGTAGCTCAGATGGTACTTCCCCCACAAAAGGAGGCAAGCAAGGCAGTGCCTCCTCAAAATATTGGATGAGACAATAAACACAATGCTAGTATTATAAAATATAACATTAAAAAGTGTATAAATTAGGGATGCAACAATACAGCTAGTCCACGGTTCAATACGTACCTCGGTTTTTAACCACGTTTTTGGTTCGGTTTTGATAGCTTGCCACATCAGAGTGTTTTTTTGCATCTAATTAACAACAAAATACTTTAGTAAACCTCTGTACACTGGAAAAAGCGTGGCTTATTATTAAATGTCTGCTTAAATATTCTTTTGAGAGAGGTATTATTTTTCCGATTTTTACGCAAAATAGGATGGGTTTCATTCATACTGGACGCCACATGGCGCCCTCGAGCAAAAAATTCACATATGCGTCAAACAAGTAGCACTGATTAAGTTCGGTTCCAGCTTCTCTAATATGGATAAAGGCATAAAGTTAAACAATTTGAATGATGAAATGTAAGGACAACAAACACTCATCTGCAATAATATATGGTTTATTTGTGTTCTTCAAGCCATCTCGGGTATTTTTATAATGATTTCCACAATGATATTTGTAAGTCATAATCGACATACAGTGTAGAATATACTGTCCGCCTCATTCTGTGATAAGAAGCCACATCAGATCACATAAGGAAGTTACTTCATATATAACTTCCTTATGAAATATAACAAGGAAATTATTTAAATGCAAAACCGAAAAACCGCAATTCACAAGCACGTATTGAACCCTGGATGCCGTACCGAACGGTTCGATTGAGTATTGTGACATCCGTAGTATAAATCACTTGCTTTTTTAAAGAAACATTACCTGACAGTGACATCAGCAGGTAAAGTTACAGCAGGAGTCCGTGTCTCTCTCGCCTCCCCTGAGCCCACTGAGTTTTAACAGACCCCCTAAAGCGTGCTGTGAGTTTGGCAGGGGGTAATTGAGAATGAACGGGGGGAAAGTCACGTGAGAGGAGGCAATGCCTCCATTGCGTTATGATTGGATTACAACTGGTTATGTTCAGCTGTGAGTGGATGCGATAAATCCCCCCTGTTGTATTTGTGCGTGATCTGCGTTCACAAATCAGTTTGAATGAACAATATATTGGCGTTATGGGAAGACTAATCTAAAATGTAAGTAAACAATTCACACACTTAGATACAACCACTTTGTTACATCAAAATAAGACACAAAACGGCCTGAAAACATGAGCTGTGGGATTTTTTAGTGAGTAATCAGCATGAAATTTAAAGTAAATCTCTGTCTTTGACCAATATTTACCGAGCTTTGATGACTAATGATCCGACAAGATTAAAAAGGAATAGCTGAACATAAGTTCACAAATAAAATATATTGTTTAAATTCTTATTGCCTTGAGATATTTTGGAATAAATTTAAAATGCTTAAAAACACTTGATTAGATTCATACACTGTAAAAAATAAATAGTTGAAAAAACTAAAAAAAAAAAAAAAAAAAACATAAGGTAAAAAGACTTTTGAGTTCTCTCAACAATAATTTTTTATAATTTTTTGTTTTTTCCTCAGTGTTTCCTACTTTGTTTAGGCAACATAAATTTGTTAGTTCATGAAATGATTGTCTTATTTTGCTAATAGAAAAAGTCTCGTCACAGCAACTAAAACGGCAATTACTGTTGTTCAAATGACAAACAACAAATTGTTATAGAAACCATAATGGACAACTTAGTCTAATATGTAGACAACACTGTCTTTGTTTGTAAAACATCTTACAAGACTAAGATATCCAGCAAACAGATATAAGTGGTTGAACATACTCTAGGCCTCAAAACTAGACACACAAACCTCAAGAATGCTTGCAATTAACAAATGTTAAAAAGATGAACTCTTTACATCACAGTGCAACAAATAACTAGCAATAACGACAAAACAAAAAGTTTAAATGAAGTCAGCAAACAGCAAAACAATAATCCTATAACAGTAACTGCAATGCTGCAATGCATGCTGGGAACTCACAAAGCCTTAACATTTCAACAATATGAAATTATTTGTTCAGACAACTGTGTTTGACTAGTTGGGACTAGTTTGGGGCAATTTTGTTGGTCTGACAAGTTTATGTTGTTTTAAGAAAAGAGCATTTTTTAGTATGTGAGACTCAAAATGTTTCGTAAACTGGAAAATATGCATTTGCATTTTTTACAGTGTACTTGGCTTTAATAAACAAAATACTGATTACATTGTTAATGTAAAAATATAAAATTGTTTTTTTTTTTTTTTTTTTGATAGTGTACGTAATGTTTATTTAACCAAGAAAATGTGACTAGATTTGATTAAAAAAAAAAAAAAAAAAAAAAAAAAAAGAAAATTGAAAAATGAAATGCCTCCTTTTGTATAATTAATTATATAATTAAAATAAAATTACATTTATTTCTCTGATGACAAAGCTGAATTTTCACCTTTCAGAAATCATTAAAATATGCTTATGTTATTTAGGAAACATTTCTTTTTTATTACTGATACTGAAAACAACTGTCCTGCCTAATATTTTGTGGAAACCATGACACTATTTTTTCAGGATTCTTTGATAAATAGAAATAATATTCAGTTTCTTGCACAGACCAATAATTTAGCTTCATAAAACCTCAATATATTGTCAGGAGACATCGGTATTAATTCTGCGTTGCCTGCTTTTTTGACTCTCAAGTTCCAGTAGTTGCTGACTTGCGTTTTGTGAATCACCAAAGAACACAGTTTCATCTAACAACTTCTTTACTGTTCCACTCTCTTTAATAAGGTTATCATAAAATTGCCCTCGCAATGGTTAAAAAATGCCCCTGGAAACCAATTTCCCCATTCCTGGAATATCTGACCCTGGAGAACAGCTCTAAAAGTTCATCAGCTAGGCCAAAACTTTCCCATCACCTTTAACGTTGAGTCGGATTTGTGTTTTTGTTTGCACAATACTCACGTGCACGAGGGAGAAAACACAAACTACACTTTGGTGTGTGCATGTGTGTGTGAGCGTGTAAATCTGTCTGTGCTTAATCCGCGTAGGACCTGTACCACTGCACAGGAATCATTAAACACTTCCTGAGACTTAAGCCAGGTGTCGTATCTCTCCTTGGCACTAAAAATAGCAGCGGTGTGGAATGTGAGAAAGCATGCTGGTCTGACTGCCATCATGGATGCTTTGTGCTACAATTACATAACACACAAGCATCATCACACAGAACGCTCACTCAAAGCACGCCGCACAATGCCGTCACCCAGTCATCTCGTAAAGTCCACAGAAAAAGAATAGATAGCAAAAAAAAAGGAGGAGGGGCCGGTTACCTCCCGATACCTGTCTCGACACGAAAGATCAGGGAGAGGCATATAGCGTTTGATTATACAACCTACACCCCATTCTTTCCCTGACATACAGGTCATTCAGGTAAACATAAAGGCCTGTTGTAATCAGGGTTGTTGGCTTAAGTGGTTGTGCGGAGTGCCATTAAGGAACCTGACCGATGGTTTCGTTATCGAACTTCGAAGTGTCGAACAGAGGGACAAGGAGGTTTCGCTACTTTTCGCAGAGCCTTTGACTTCCTCGCCAGCTGTTCTTGATTTCCTCTACACCACTGCCGCTCCCTCGGCCTCTTCCCCCTTGAGCTCCTCATATAAACGTCCCATAGACGCCACCTGACTTTTCTGATGCGTTCAGGGGTTTCTGGCACGTCATTGCTGAACATTTGGCAAAGAAACTGAGTTTAGTGGAGCATTCGTTACGATGTGAACATAAATCCAATTAGTGTTGTGCTATTGCCACTTTTTTTCCAGCTGAAACAAAAGGGAAAATTAAAGAAACTGCAGAAAGCCTTGTAGTTTTCTCCTGAATTTGAACAGATGTTATTCTGCTCTACACAAGTCACGCACCTTCACATGATGGGCTATTAAATATTTAGGCAAATGCACTCTTAAAGGAGAAGTCCACTTCCAGAACAACAATTCACAAATAATTTACTCACCCCCTTGTCATCCAAGATGTTTATGTCCTTCAGTCGTGAAGAAATTATGTTTTTTGAGGAAAACATTTCAGGATTTTTCTCCATATAATGGACTTCATTGGTGCCCCGATTTTGAACCTCCAAAATGCAGTTTAAATGCAGATTCAAAGGGCTCTAAATGATCCCAGCCGAGGAAGAAGGGTCTTATATAGGTGAAATGATCTGTAATTTTTTGGGGAAAATAAAAATTTGTATACTTTTTAAGCACAAAAGCTCGTGTAGCACAGGCTCTGGGATGCGTGTCCACGACGCTACGTACTATTGAATCACGTCGAAAGGTCACGTGGAACTACTGTTTACAAAGCAAACGCGCAAAGACTAAGAAAGTGCAAGTAAGTCAAACGTTGTTTACAAACAAAAAGGTACAATGATGTTGGACGATTCTGAAGTTGTTGGAGAAAATAACATGGAGTTTTTCGACATACTCTAGCTTTTTGAGGCGGAGTACACAGACGATGAACTTGTGGTGATTCGAAGATGTGATTTGTAGTAGTGATGGGAAGTTTGGATCATTCTACCGACTTGGACCTTTGAGTCTCGTTCAGCAAAATGAACGAATCTTTTTGAGAGTCATTTCGTTCATTTTAACAAAATCAGCATCACGTGACAGCCGAATGATGAAAGAACGAAAACCCGAAGACTCGAAACCGGTGAACTAATTCCAGTACAGAACCTAATAGGATGTCGCGCACAAGTGACTGAACGAATCACTCCCCGAGACGACTCGTTCTTCCAAGACACATTAAAGATTCGTTCAAGAACGACTTGTGGACACACATCCCAGAGCCTGTGCTACACAAACTTCTATGCTTAAAAAGTACACAAATTTTTATTTTTCAAAAACAATGACTGATTGTTTCACTAGATAAGACTCTTCTTCCTCGGCTGGGATCATTTAGAGCCCTTTGAAGCTGCATTTAAACTGCATTTTGGAAGTTCAAAATCGGGGCACCAATGAAGTCCATTATATGCAGTAAAATCCTGAAATACTTTCCTCAAAAAACAACATTTCTTTACGACTGAAGACAGAAAGTAATGAACATCTTGGATGACAAGGGTGAGTAAATTATTTGTAAACTGTTGTTCTAGAAGTGGACTTCTCCTTTAAAGGGATAGTTCACCTAAAAGTGAAAATTACCCCATGCATTACTCACCCTTAAGCCGTCCTAGGTGTATATGACTTTCTTCTTTCAGATGAATACAATAGGAGTTATATAAAAAAGTCCTGGCTATTTTGAGCTTTATAATGGCAGTGAATGGGTGTTGAGAGTTTGAAGTCCAATAAAGTGCATCCATCCATCATAAAAAGCACTTCACGCAGCAGATGACATAAGTTTCATAGGTGTAGCGTGAGTGTGCTAGCTATAAACTAGTCCTGCAAGAACCAAGTTTTTAAAATCCTCCAACATTTTTCTTTGCAGATCCTCATTTTGTACTTTGAATTCATGACCAGTGTTTTGTTTTGCTCTTTCCACTGCATTTGTCACTGAGTTTTTCTACGACCTACATTCATTCACTGAAACGCCACTCTCTTGTGGACACGCCTTCGTCAGTTAGCAGAAGCTAGAGCTTATGGTTTATAAAGTTTTAAATATGGATATTATTCTTACACAAACATGTAGAAGCTTTTTTTTTTTTTTTAAGATGGATGGATGCACTTTATTGCACTTCAAAATCTCAACAGCCATTCACTGCCATTATAAAGCTCAGAAGAGCCAGGACATTTTTTAATATAACTCAGACTGTATTCATCTGAAAGAAAAAGTCATATACACCTAGGATGGCTTTTTTCCATTTTCATTTGCATTTTTGGGTGAACTATCCCCTTTAATTATAAATAAAAATGTTGTCCTATTTTGTGATCCATGCCACAAAATTCTTAGGATTTTTTCCCAAAAACTGCACCGAAAAGTCATGTGGGACTGGTTTGGAAGACCTCGGAATCTGTGTTTCTCTGTAATGAACACCAATGATGTTTCTTTTATTCATTAAGAATGTTGCTGTATAAAGAGTTTTAATATTTAGGGGGAAGGTGGGTGAGTTGAGCCACTTTTAACCAAGCTGTCCTCCATTCAAGCAGAACTGAAATCATATTTAAGGACATCGGTTAGCAGATAATATGACAAGAAAACATCTACAGTGTAAAGCCACAGAAACAGAAGGTCATAGTCATGGGGTAAGACACATTTTTGGGTAATACATTAAAAAAAAACTGTTTTTTAAACAAAAACACAAACAAGAAAGAAAAAAATGCACTAATGTACAATCTACAACATCTTTGCTCCACATCTTTACCCTGTAATTAAAACTATTTATTGAACTTTCAAACATTTACAATCGAGGTCAAAAGTTTATATACTCCTTTCAGAATCATTAAAAATGTTAATTATTTTACTAAAATAAAACAGTTCATATATAAAATGCATATTATTGTTTATTTAGCCCTAACCTGAATATGATATTTCACAAAAAAAGATGTTCACATGTAGTCCACAAGAGAAAATAATAGTTGAATTTATAAGAATGACCTCGTTTAAAAAGTTTACATCCCCTTGATTTTTGAATACTGCGTTCTTACCTGAATAATCTACAGCTGTGAAAACTTTTTGAATTTGAAAATCAGGGTAAATTTAACTTATTTGTCTTCTGAGAAACATGTAACTATCTTCTGTAGCCTCTGAGGGGCAATACTAAATGAAAAAAAAAAAGAAAGAAAGATATTTAGGCAAAATAAGAAAAATGTACACATCTCCATTCTGTTCAAAAGTTTTTACCCCCTTCCTCTTAATGCATGTTTTTTCTTCTGGAGCATCAGTGAGCATTTGAACCTCCTGTAATGGCTGCATATGAGTCCCTCAGTTGTCCTCGGTGTAAAAAGATGAATCTCAAAATCATACAGTCATTGTTGGAAAAGGTTCAAATACACAAAAATGCTGAAAAACTAAATAATTTGTGTGACCTGAAGATTTTTTCTGAAGAACAGAAAGGCAAACAAGGGACTCAAAAAAAAAAAAAAAAAAAAAAGACATCTGTGGATCATTCAGGTAACAACACAATATTAAGAATCAAGTGCATGTAAACTTTTGAACTGGGCCACTTTTATAAATTCAACTATTATTTTCTCTTGTGGGCTATATGTAAACATCTTTTATGTGAAATATCTTATTCAGGTCAGTACTAAATAAAAAATAACATGCATTTTGCATGATCCCCTCATATTATGGTCAAATTATTAACATTTTTAATAATTCTGAAAGGGGGGTGTAAACTTTTGACCTCAACTGTATTTGATACATCAGGCTATTATATAGTATGATATGATGAGAATATGAAGCTCAAACTCAAGAAATAAAACACCTCATTTTTATTCAGAGGCCCAAACTGAACAAAAATATGTAATTTGTTGAATCATATTTGATAATCACATTTTAACATGCTTTCTCTAAAAAATGATGTATAATCAAGAAGATCTAAGTAACTTCAGTCCAGTAAATGTTTATATTAAAATTTAACTAATAATATTAAAAGTTATTGATGCATTATGCATCCCAAGAAAAATGGGTCATTTTTACAATTATATTAAAATGCCTTTAACTTTCTAAAAAGTATGAACTATCATTTAGATGACAAAAGGCATGTAGAAGATAGTGTACAACTCGTTTGATTATCAGATATGATTGACTAGGCATTATATGGTTCATATTTTCAGAAACCAGACAGAAAAACATTCAATATTTAATATACTTCAGTAATTATTTTGTTAATTATATCATACATTTTAAGTCTAAACTCAGAAGTACTATTAGTTGAGCCACTGGCACGGTTTACCTTACAGCTAAATTCATTTCAAATGGTTTTATATACATTTTTAGCATTAATGCTTGTCATTTTTCTCATGTGCATGTGCTGCTTTACATGATCAGCTGGTCCTAAACGTATACAGCAGGAAATACTGAGTGAGATAGATTAAAGAGATTTTCCTCTTTATACTATAAAATTTGAGGTTATTCAAATTATTCTTTAATAGGACACACTGGTATATTGTTATAAGACAATATGCAAAGCATGGCATGCACTCACGGCTTGTGATATGCAAAGCAGAATTTCAGCCAAATAATGACATATTCTACCAGTCCTCTGGCCCTAAATGACATTGAAGGTCAACCGCGTGGTGCGGGGTAATGGATTAAATCATAACGTTCCCACTTTTACCTCCAAAGTCAAATGGCAAAAAAGAAAGCAGATGATGAACACACACATGGTGATGCATGGTATTTTTTACAGCCAGTCCAAATTGAGACTAAATATTTCACAGTTGGCTCTTCTCTCGCACTCACATAAACTCAAGCAGGCTCTCATGGAGAGTGAGTGGGCTGAAGGCGAGGCGCAGACTTCATGATGATGGACCTTCCCTTCCATTAGAGTCTCTCCACTCCGAAGAGCTTTTAAAACTTTACTGCATTACATCACACGAGAAAGCAAGAGACTGCGTTTGACGACGGGCTGTAAAGCCCGTAAACCTTTAGAGGAAAATTTGGCAGATGAAATCGAAAGAAAACTCCTCTGCACTTCTGCAGGACAGAATTTAGTTAAAAGTTCAGCTGCTCCAACTCGAGCTTCATGTCAATGCCCTCAGTGATGATGCAAGCGCTGAGCTGCTCTTCATGGTGGAACGTCAGCTTCAAGCACCCAAAACCTGTTGCAACATGCTTTGGATTTATCAAAATGTTGCTTATTCTGGATTGTTGTGGTAAAAAGCAATTCAACTCTGTTTTGATACCATCCAGAACACTCAAGTTCAAATTCACCTCAATTTAACACTAACTTTTACAGACAACATTTAAATTTTCTCTAAAAATCAGACAAAAAAACAACAACAGGTGATCTTCAAATATGTAGTTATATTTAAAAAAGTAAAAAATATATATACTGACAGCGTACGTTTATAAACATTATAGACCTTAGATTGAGATCAGATGGATTATTTTCTCTTTAAGATGGCACTTCAGTCCAGTATTTCTAGGGCGGTCAAAATCCAGCTCATGCCAACAACTATCTAATCATTCAGCCATGTATTATAAGAGTACCAGGACAGCTGAAGGTCACGTTATCTTGACCTTCCCTTTTCCTTTCACTGGAACTCTGTTCTAGCACCTCTTCACCACTTACAATATCAGTGAGCTGCTCTTGAAGGAACAGTTAACACAAAAATATTCTATCTTTGTTTACTCACTTTGACATGGCCTATTTCTTCACAATGAGAGTTTGTAGTAACCATTGTGTATCATGGTACCTCGATTTTGGGGTCATGGTTCAATATGAGTTTGGTACAACACGAAATGTATTTTTTCATTTAGTTTAAACAGACAGCAGTGCTACATACATGTAGCATGAGCAGTTGTTTTTGATTAGATTTAAGAACTTAAAAGAGAAGTCCACTTTCAAATCAAAGATTCACATATAATGTACTCACCCCCTTGTCACCCAAGATGTTCATGTCTTTCTTCAATCGTAAAGAAATTGTGTTTTTTGAGGAAAACATTTCAGGATTTTTCTCCATATAAGGGACTGCTATGGTGCTTCAAACAATCCCAAATGCAGTTGTAAATGATCCCAGCTGAGGAAGAAGGGTCTTATCTAGCAAAACCATCGGTTATTTTCCTTAAAAAAATACAATTTAAATACTTTTTAATCTCAAATGCTAGTCTTGCTCTCTGAACTCTGTGTATTCTGGCTCAAGACAGTTAGGGTATGTTGAAAATCTCCAATCGTATTTTCTCCCTCAACTTCAAAAATCATCCTACATCACTGCAGAAGTACCGACACAGTCTTTGCAAAGTGAACATGCAAAGAAGATCAAACACCCTTAACAAAAAAGATAAAACAGCGATGTAGGACGATTTTAAAGTTCAGGGAGAACATGAGATGGGAGTTTTTCGACATACCCTAACTGTCATGAGCCAGAATACACAGAGTTCAGGGGGAGCAAGACAAGACGAGCGTTTGAGATTAAAAAGTATATAAATTGTATTTTTTTTTTTTTTTTTAAGGAAAATAACCAATCGTTTTGCTAGATTAGACCCTTCTTCCTCAGCTGGGATCGTCTGAAGCACTATATCAGTCCATTATATGGAGAAAAATCCTGAAATGTTTTCCTCAAAAAACACAATTTCTTTACGAATGAAGAAAGAAAGACATGAACATCTTGGATGACAAGAGGGTGAGTAGTTGTTCTGGGGTTGTTCTAGAAGTGGACTATTCTGGAAGTGGACTTCTCCTTTAAGCTACAACACCTTCACAAAACAAAGACAGCAGACAGACTGAATGAAAATGCAAATTCAGGGTGTGTTCACACTTGTTGTCTGGTTCTCTTGGTTTGTTTGGTCCGGACCAGAAAACAATACATTTTACACAGAAAATGCAGAAAATCGAATACCAAAAAATACAAAAACGCAGAAAATCGAACCTGATCTGAACTTTTTTTTTTTATTTGTGGGCGAAAGTTTCAGAGGCAGTGTGTAAACATGATTGACACATCATGAGGTTGTATTTATTTTTTAACATGCAAAAATTTCGGGTGGAATTTTCATACTTTTTTGCAAGGAGCGAAGTACGTACTAATAAGAACATATCACTGCAGTTTCCAACAGAAATTACCAATCGTTTTCGTACACAGTTATGATTACAGCTCCGGACATAAGCTCACTTTCTGGACATATGCTTGCTCGGTAACTCAGCCAGCACAGAACTGGACTTCAGATGTGGAATCCTTGGGCACGAATCCCGTGAAAAACATGACTCACAATGAAAGAGCTGAAGATCAAAAAACAAGCTAAAACGGCATGCTTGCAATTGTAGGGCCCTATGATTTCCACGATGCAGAAAACACGGACGGAATCACGGAATCCAGTCATAAAAACGTAATTTACTGTTTAACGTGGAATGTCACAGAATTTGTCATAGTTTGGATGAATTAATCAAAAGTAGGGCTGCACAATAAATCGCATGTGATTGTGAGGCTTGTTTAGTCAGTAAAGCCGGTACTTTGATTAGTAGTAAATCTCCATCACATGCATTCAGTTGGAGCGGCAATTAATACTGACAAGCTACGCAAAATCGTGCTCATAATCGAATGCGATTCATCTGCGATTAGGAGCGTGATTTTGTCAAAATAAAAGTTGAGTTTAACTTGAAGACATATTTGCCAGTAATATATTGCTATTATTTAGAATTTACATAATACTACTACTACTGCTGCTGAAAAATTGATATAACTATTTAAGAAATAATCACAAAATATTTTTTTTCATGTTTTAATTTTAATAGTAAATCCCCTTTACTTGCCAAAAAATAAAATTTGTTTAATTTTCATTGATTAAAAGATATATTTAATTAATTTTTGTGCCTTCATTTGATAACCAGAAAAATGTTAATACACAACACAAAATTTCTAAGGAAAAAAAAAATAAAAAAATTCACAAGGCTATTGTAAGAATTAATAAATGTTATTTTTATGCATTCAAATAATTAGACATGCTAAAACCAGAATTTGCTAACAATAAAACATAAGGTGAAAAAAAAAAAAAACATTTCACAGGGCCCTAAACATGTAATTGTTGTTAAACAATGGAATACAAAAAAAAATGTTAAAACGGAACACAGAAAAATTAAAATAGAAAAATTAAAACAGAAAAAACGGAATTTGAAAAAAAAAAAAAAAAAAAAAAAAAAAAAAAAAAATTGGAAAAAACGTTCACTTTTGTTCATACTATCGGGTAGGTTTAGGTGTAGTGCAGATGATATGTTATTTTTTAAACATCAGGGAGCTATAATTAGAGTTATAGTGCCACTCAACGGACATTTCAAGTCAGAACTACAATGCCACATACAAAACCAACTTCATATAAAACTTATAGAACTTAACATATGCACTTACATGTGCATCTTGCGAATCTTTGATGCGAACCAGGGTTCGGATGACAGCGTTCACAATTACTCAAATGAACCACACTAACAGCAATCAGACCAGCCTTCATTTTAATCTAACCAAACATGACCGGTGTAAACACACCCTTATTCTCTGACAGCAGGTGGCGCTTATGAAAGAGCAGCAATATAGCGTTTCCTTGGTTACTTATGTAAACAAAGCAGCTGCACTTATAAACACTACTTTAATATGCATTATAAGGAGGTAAGAGGAAAAGAAAACGCCATCGAAACATTTCTGAAGACTCTCAGAGAAACAATTATACAAACAGCTACATATTTATCTTTCTTAAATCTCGAGTATCGCGAACAGTGAATTTGATCTACTTGGTACAGTATTTTCTCCTCTTTACAGACTTACAAACAAAATTCTACAAATTATTTAATTGACTGACTGCTTGAACCAAACCTGTGACGCCCGTACCTTGATGGTTTAGGATGAATACATGTACCCCTAATATCCAAAATGCCCATTAAAAGCAGTCCATGAGACAACCAAGAACTATATTCCGACTCTTTTGAAGTCATATGACCAATTTGGCTTAATTTGAAACAGCATTAAAATGGTATGAGAACAGATTAGTATGTCAGAATTCAGTATTCACAGAACAGTAAGCACAAAGTCCCTGGATGACCTACTATTTCTGGCAAGATTCATCCAAAGCACACTTTACGATCCCATTAGGCCGTGGGAGAGGATTTATGATTGGCAGTGTAGTGACGCAACTCACTCTGGTAGTGTAGATCACATGACAATGACAACATGACAAATGTAGTAAGTCCAGATTACATTCATACTACACACATTTATATGACGTAAAACAGACTCTAAGAGGACGTCAAGCTAAAAAAGAAAGAAAAACTGTAAAATACCAAGAATTTATTGTGAAGCAATTCATCTGAACTATTTGCAGTTGATATTTTTCTTTTAAAATCAGCCTACATTCACTTTTAATCAAATGCCTCATACGTCAAAAATGCCTGTTAAATCTTAATGTCTCAACACATCATGTTCAATAGTGACTTGAATGAATCATTTTAAATATAGATTACATTTTTGATTCAAAATGGCGTAATTAATAGCTAAAAGTTGACAAAGTTTGGCCTCACTGGTAATTACAGTCAGTCATTTAACATTAAATTGAATGTTAAACAGAAAAAAGAAATGTTTGTCTGCCTGCATCATGCTGGAATTCATGTTTGGTTTCTGTTCAGCAAAGCCTGTCGTCAAATATTTTGACACTGACGAATGCTGTCAGCCTGCTGATTGAGATCATCTGAAATATTTACTTAGAAAAAGTCCTTTCTGTCAACCTAACAACATACAACTTTGTGCATAACGAAGTAGCATTAAGAATATCAAATAACAGATAGATAATTTGTCAAATATCTGATTTTTGGAGCGAGACACGTCCTAGACAGCAGAGGTCATGTAAAAAGGCAGGCAGCCCACTGTTTATATTCAAGCAACATTTTTTCCAGATTTTAAGATGCACATACTATTTCCAAACACCTTGCCATCTTGTCCCAATACACCTGCATTTGACTGAAAAGCATTAGTCTTCAAACATAACCCAGACGCGACTTTCCCTCGACCACTTCTAAATGTACCCAACGCCGCAAGTCAGTCAACAAGTTAGTATGGATATTGACCGTGTGGAATTAGATCAGACAGAAATGACATCAGCTAAGGCAACAGACGTCCGCTCGCAAGCCAACCGGCCATTTACAACGAGTCAAATTCAATTTTCACGCCTATCAGTCTCGGCCCAACACAAGCTTCAGCACTTCTGCTACATATTTGTGTTGCTAGTGCCATAGCACATCCATCCAATGTGGCACTCACTGCTAGACTGGGTGTGGATAAACAATGGTTTAACAAAATGTCATTTGAGAAATATGTATGTCCAGCCTACTGGAGCAATAATAACAATAATAATTGTGCTGGGCGATGTTAAAATACAGTCAATAAAACATCCCAGAATAATCTGAAATGTTTCCCTCAAAAAACAATTTCTTTATGGCTGAAGAAAGAAAGACATGAACATCTTGGATGACTAGGGGGTGAGTACATTATGTCAATTTTTGACTTCTCTTTTAATTACTAAAGAGCATGTCATGGGGTTTTTCGAAAAATATCCTTTTTGCAGTTCGTAATGTAGCTATCATTCAATGTAAACTGTCTGCAAAGTTGTTAATCAAAAAAAAAAGTGCATGATAAAGATATCGTCTCTCAAAAGAACCTTAACGAGTCGTCATATTTTCTACTCTTCTGTGTTACCGATATATGTCACTAGGTAACATATTAGCATAATCCCCACCTGTCCACGAAACACAAACACTCTGACGTGCCCACAAACTCTTCCGCTAGTTAGTGTGTTTACATCATGTCGAGAAGACACTGTATTCTGCGCTGTGAAAGCAAGTTGGTTTTGTTTTCATTGCCGAAAGATGATGATGTGAAGAATCGGTGGTTAAAATTACAGAGGACTGCTTCTCTAATCTTGGCGAGTTCAACATGGGATTCGCTAAATGCTTGTCCATGAAAGAGAAGTCCGTACCTTCTTTATTTGGACCAACAAGCATCTCCAAACCACAACCTGTAAGTATGATTAATATGTTATGTGTACATTTTCAATTGAGGGATGAAAATATCAAGTTGTTTTGTACTAATATGTGACGTATACCTAGTGCAGTTTTAGGCTTTAAGGTAAATCACTATATTACTGCCATACCGAAATAGTTCTGATATTTCATTGTGAACCCACTATATCCTAAGATTGTGTTGATTAATGTAGACTGTCGTTGTTCTAATTACTTTGTTTAATAATAATAATAAAAAAAAAGCGGTGATGCATGACCTTAGACTTAAGAAGATAGTTGTTTTGTGAGATGTTTACAGTTTAGCAGCTAGACTTTAGCTGTGGGCAAGTCACAACAGACTTGGCCAGCTGACCAATCAGAGCAGAGTAGGCTTAAGGAAGGGAGGGGCTTACAGACCTTAAGCTCAGAACTGCTTTGAACAAATCGTTTTGAACCAGGCGCATTGCTAGACCTAAAGCTCTACTGGGGCACAGGTCCCCATTACTTTCTCTACTTCTTTTCTATTTTCTTGAAAGCCTGCTGTGTGCAAGAAGTGTGCAATACAATGCACTGTATAAACTTCCGTTGCTTAAACCACTATTCCTACAGTGCTACAACAAACATATATGTATTTAAATGTATGTCAAAGATACTTAAATATTTTTAAGTATTGCATAACATTTACATTGTTTAATGCATAAATGGCATACACTGTAAATAATAAAAAAATTTTGCCACGATTATAAAATGTAAATTAATACCCTGACAAATAACTAACTACATTGTTTGGCAGAAGAATAATGTTTTTATTAATATCATTATACTTTATTTGCTCTGCTTTAATTTGTGAAACCTTGCTACGTATATGGAATAACTGGTTTATAAAAGCAATAAGCCCCGTGAAGCCATGGTTTGAATTTATAACAGCTAAGGGGCGCTGTTAGGCACGCCTTCTTGGGGCTTATTACTTTAGTATATTCTGAGAAAATTACAATGTTTTCTGACCTTAGATGCATTTAAACCTGTTGTAGGAGGCTCCAACACAATATTAGGACACTTTAAGAGTGTGTTCACACTTGTTTGGTTTGATTAAAACGAATCCTGTTGCGATTGCTCTGTTAGTGCGGTTCATTTGAGTAAGTGTGAACGCTTACTGTGCGCACCTAACAAGCGGACCAAGACCGCTAAAAAGACGGGTCTCGATCCGCTTCCAAACGAACCCTGGTGTGGTTCGAATTATATATGAACGCAACACGGACCAAATACTTCTAAACGAAAACAAAAACTTGAAGTAATGACAAGATGCGACGCTATGCGACATGATTTCACGAAGGGAACAAGCGGTGTATCCAAAACAAAACGAGAAAAGGGCAAATGTGGAGCAACGAGGCGGTAAAGTACCTTTTATGAGCTCTTTGTGAGTTTGCAGGTGGTGAAAATAAAATCATATACACACAACAATGAGCATGCTTAGTCCAGCAGACGGCATTACGTGTGTTCAACTTAGTGGCGATGAGCAGACACCTGCAGCGCTGATTTAAGTCGAATGCACCTTTTCCTTTTGTTTGGAGCATTCGGTGAGTTCCGTCCTGAAATATACGTCATTCAACCCGACCAGTCAGGTTGTGAATGTATCACTACGCCTTTAGGTTCGGTATCTTTAGGTTCGCTGTCAAAAATGCCAGTGTGAACGCTAAACAGTCCAGGGCCAAATTTATCATTTTGCTTTTTGGTCCAGACCAAATAAACCAAACAAACCGAACTACAAGTGTGAACACACCCTAAAATACCATATGACCGGCTCTTTAACCCTTGTGCTGAAAATCTTTTACTTTAATTGGTGTCTCCAAGAGGAGAAATTGTTGAATAAAATGGTAATTTTGGTTTTCTTTGCGCACAAAAAATATTCTTAGTGTTTCCCCTAGGATTACAGATTTGGGAGGGGGCGGAGGGGGAGGTTACCAATGGTAAGGTACGGTACTTTTTCGGTACATTACTCTCTGTGTAATAACAAAAACATTTATTTCAGTCAGTAAGTTGAAAAATCTCAATTTCAACATTTTGAACAACAGGCCCTATTATTCATTTTTCTTCTTTTTTTCAGAAATTCTTGTGTGTTTTAATTTTTCTGATAATCAAATACAGGCATTAAATATTTATTTGTTTTTAATGAAACGAAAATTAAACCTTTTTATTTGTTGCCAAACAAACAGAGTTTTTCTGTTATTTCTGTTATTATAATTTCTGCATTTAATTGTTTAATTAAATTTGCCAGAAATAGGAATATTTAAACACTTACATTATACTGTACAAAAGTAATACAAGACTAATACATTTCTGTTACATGTTAAACCGTACTTTTATTTTGACAGGTTGCCGGTTAGTTTTTGTGTGTATACACTACGGTATGATGCTAACTGTCTCAAATGAAATGGTAAAATTTACATGAAGTGACTCTCACGGCAGTTCTGGAGATTAAGTTCATGTGTTTATGTCGTCATATAATGAGACGCAGAGGCCGAAAATAACCACGAGCATCACGTGTGCTTTATTAGTTATGTAGTAAACAAAGCCGAGTCTCCGCCATTCAGAGCCAAGCAGAACCTGTTCTATAGGAAAGGTAACCTTAAATGACGTCTGTCGTGATCTGGCACTGCATAGAAAATAAAGTTTATATGACCTTAAAGGGGGGCGGCGGTTGCCGCTGGGGGGGCGGGTTGCCCCCCTAATATGATGGCAGGGGAAACACTGATTCTTATAGCTTCACAAAATTACGGTTGAACCACTGATGTCACATGGACTATTTTAATGACGTCCTTACTACCTTTCACTTCTTGAATGTGTCAGTTGTGTTGCTGTCTATGCAGGGTCAGAAAGCTCTCAGATTTCATCAAAAATATCTTAATTTGTGTTCCGAAGACGACTGAAGGTTGCTGCGACGTCAGTTTTTAGCATCTGGCTAAGCAAGCGTCTCAAATTTTCCCAGTCTCATTTTGTGTGTGACACAGTATTTCTTTTTCTCCCTGCTTTCACTGGCTTGCATTCACTATCACTCTTCTTTGCTCTCTGTACTTCAGTCTCCTCCTTTGCTTCTGTCTTCATTTAGATGGGTCTGGATGACGTTCATTCTTCAGGATTTCACACGGCACAGTTTCCAGCGAAGCGGAGCAGTCTGCCAGCTCCAGACTTCTTGAATGGGAAGGAGAGCCCCTCGTCCGCCGTCGTCATGGGTTACGACGTGCACTCCACATCGCCTAAGTTGTCAGAGGAGGCCGGGGTCGGATTACAGCCTTGCTTAGGAATTCACCCCCCACCATTTCTCAGACATAGCCAGTCACTCACTCATTCTTTGAAAAGACACCAACACAATGTTACTTCCATGAGAGGTTGCCAAAGAAAAAAAATTACCTAAGGTCATGGTTAACAGGCCTGCTCTCTAACACAAACTACGTGAATGAATGATAAGAAACGCATGTGATTGTAGTGTACTGGACTTCCTTAAGACGGACTAGTCGTTCAGAAAAAAATGGACTGACGATCAATTGTCAATTACGAAAACATGTTTATTCCACCTCCAAACTAGAATAAATTCAAGTGAAATACGACGTTCATGAGGAAAAATGTAGGGAAGGAATTGGTTGGATGGTGAAAAGTGGGTAATCTGTAAAATAATGAAGCCAAATCAAATGAAAGTTTGCAAAAATAATGCCTTAATCAAATCCAGACTCAGTAACATCAGCTGAAATGGAGAACTGTGTCAGAGGAAGTTAATATATTTTGATTAAAGATTATAAAGAAAAATATGGACTCGGAATAACATCTACCGTCGAACCATTCAAGAAACTTAAGAAGGTTGGATTTGATTTCATATTGACCCTGGGCTGAAGACAACGAGGCTATTTTTTATCTCCTATCCGCCTGTATTGTCTGTCTGTGATAATAACACTAGATATCTAAGGTCCTAAACTCGACTATGTTTGCGTTATGTCATCTTTATATTTCTCCCCTGGCGAATGAACTTCCCTCATAAATCTAAACAATTCTCACAGCTCATGCTTGTGGAAATTTACTAGGCTTGTAGAACTGCGTAATGAATGTGCATTGGGACTTACTGTAACATCGGATCACTTCACTGGATGCAGCAGCTTACAGTAGGAAATGATGTCACTAATGGTGGGAGGAAAGGGTGAGCGTGCTCGAAACTCGGAATACTCGACGCAAGTACATGAGCGCAAATATGGCAATGCTAACCCAATTTAATGTGTTTAAGAGAGCAAGCCCGCGCTGCAATCTCAGCACTGCCAAAAGGAGCGCTATAGTATGGAAGTCTATTGTGTCTATTGCGACTATTTCTTTTTATAAACTTTCTTACAACTACCAATTTTATATTTTCCCCAAGTTTTCTTTAGTGTGCATTACTGTATTTCTCACAGTAACAGGAAATAAAGTTGCATTTGCGAAAAACTAGGATCTTTACAGCTCATAATTGCAACTTTGTATCTCACAGTTGCAAATGTATTTATTTTTGTATTTTTGTGGAAACTGGTTTCTGTATTATAGGCTGAAACTTAGATCTTAATTCTTTATATCTGATAATTGCAACTTTGTATCTCACAGTTGCAAGCTTATTCTTTTTGTAAGCTTCCTCACAATTACACATTTTATTTTTTACTCTGAGGTGGAAACCTTATTATCGAGTGAATCAGTGCATTTCTCATAGTAACAGGAAACAAAGTTGCATTTGCGAGAAACTTAGATCTTTATATCTCATAATTGCAACTTTGTATCTAAAAGTTGCAATTATGTCATTTAATAAACTTTGTCAAAATTACATTCTAAATTTTACTTTGAACAGCCATCCGTAATATAATTTGCATGAGTGTACTTCTTACAGTAACCAGAAATAAAGTTGCATTTGCAAAAAACTAAGAACTCATTTCTCATAATTGCAAACAAAAGGTTTTTTTTTTTTTTTACAATTATTTATTTAAATTCATTCACTGAGATGGAAAAGTGCATTTGTGTATTTCTCACAGTAACAGGAAATATAAAAAAAAATTGCGAAAAGATTAATTCTTATGTCTCATAATTGCAACTTTGTATCTCTTATATTCTTTATAAAAAAATAAATAAATTTGTAAATAAACTCTCTCATAATTACGATTTTATATTTTACTCTGAGGTTGAACGGCCTTCCAAAATATATTTTTCATTAGTGTATTTCTAATGGTAAAAGGAAACAAAGTTTAATTTGCGAGAAACTAAGATCTTTATTGCTCATAATTGCAACTTTGTATCTCACAGTAGCAAGTTTATTTCTTTGTGTAAACTCTCACAATTACACATTTTATTATTTACTCCGAGGTGGAAACAAGCTTCCGTATTATAGGATGAATTAGTGTATTACTCACGATACCAGGAAACAAAAATCGAGAAATGGCGAGAAATGTACATCTTTATATCTCATAATTGAGACTTCTAATCTCACAGTTGCAGCTACTACTTTTTGTAAACTTTCTCACAATTACCCATTGCATATTTTAAGCTGAGATGGAACATTTGCAAGAAATGAAGATCATCATATCTCACAACTGCGATTTTGTACCTCACAGTTTCAAGTCTTTTCGTAAACTTTCTTACTATTATTTATTTAAAATGTTACATTGAGGTGAAAAAAAGGCTTTTATATTAAAGTGTGCATTAGCATATTTCTAACAGCTACAGGAAATAAAGCCATATTTGTGAGAAACCTAAATGTTTGTATCTCAAAGTTGTGACTATTTCTTTTTAATAAACATTCTCAAAAATACAGCCTATATTTTACTCTGTGGTGCAGTGGCCATATGCACTATAGCAAGCATGCATTAGTGTATTTATCACAGTAACAGAAAATATAGCTGCATAAATATAGTTGTGAGTTTATTTCTTTTTGTAAACTTTCTTAAAATTACTAATTTTATATTTTTTACTCTTGCCATATTAAAGTGTGCATTAGTGTATTTCTCACAGTCACAGAAAATAAAATTGCATTTGCAAGAAACTCTTTCTCTTTTTATTTCATAACTGCGACGTATCTCACAGTTGCGACTACTTCTTTTTGTAAACTCTCAGTTACCCATTTTGTATTTCACTCTCAGGTGGAAACAAACTTCCATATTATAGTGTGCATTGGATTTGCAAGAAATATAGATCTTTATCATAATTGCGACTTTGTGAGAGTTTTAACAAAGAAACATTTGCATCTGAAATACAACTACCCACTTTATATTTCACTCTGAAAATGGAAATGGGCTTCCAAAGTTAGTGTGCTTTGGTGTAACACATCTTCTAAGCTCAAGTTAGTTAAACAGTCACTAGGTTTATAGCAGGCTACATCAACAACTGAAAATATGCAATGAAATGAAACACAAATTCACTACGCATTAAGACTACACTCAAGGGCCTACCTTTTCAATGCCAACAAGACGTCTGTGCCTGAATATGTTCAATCTCCAAGCAGAATATCATAGCAGACGTAGATGGCTTTTCTGTTTAGTTTGGGGCTGCCTGGCTCTGGCCGGACTCTCTAATGATTTCGGAAGCGTGGCTTCAGCCATGTAAACAGACTGTGTGGCCTGTAAACTCTGCTTTTCCTGTTATCTGCTGCTAGTCGAACATTTGGACAAGAGTCTGCGTGCCTTGCACCTCATTTTCTGCTCCAAACACAGCGCGATAAACAAATGGGGGGACAGTCACATACACATGGACGAAAAACAAACAAAGCAGACCCTCACTGAACAAGTGCTCTCTCACACACACAGAGGCCTGCACACATCAATAAACACGGGACTGCTTTAAAAATTTCCTGAAAATGGTTTCAACTTGAAGAGCAGCAGCATGACTAGAAACATATCTGTAGTAGTACTAGTAGTAGAGTTCATGACATGTCAACAACTGAGTTAAGTCAAATAAAAACCATACAAAAATAAAAGATACGTTTTTCTGGTAAAATCTTACTAAACAGATCCTTAAGCGAGCTTACTGAATAAAAATGTTGTCTATTTGTATTAGAAGCAAGACAAATCAAATGTTAAAACATGTTTGTAAAAATGCTTTTTTCAATATTTGAACAAAGCGTTGCGAAATGTCGCTTTAACTACTGTGTACACTTGTACCCGGTGTCCTTTCACGGGAGAAACTCTTTTATGTACTACTGTATGTGTGGAAAACCAAAATAAACCAAGCTTCTTTAATGAATTCTCATTTTAAAAATTCTCTACGTTATTCAGTTACATCAGCGACCAGGAAGGCAGCTAATGTTATTGGCCTAGCCTAGTGCTCTCTGTTCAGTTCAACAACATAGTGAGGTAGACCATAAATCTTACACTTGTCAAAACCTGGGCATTTATGGTAAATTCCAGGCTAGGAGCAACAAAGAGCACAGGAATTGAACACATGAGCTTGTGCCTCCAGGCCACCGGAGAATTTGGGCAATTAATGGTGCAAAAAGTTTGCGGAAGCTACGGCTAACAAGGTTCGCCGGCTCCACATTTTGCAATCTTTGAACGACTTCACAACTGAACTCTGAAAGATCACCAAGCTGAATGATGCATTGAGATGTAGCTGAAGATCAAGATGATGACAAACTGCAAGAAGCAAAATCTGAATGACTCACTGAATTGCAAGTGCAGATCAAAAAAGATTTAAGAAGTGATTCACATCAGATTCATTTTCTGAGAAAAAGTGAAGTGTGAACTGTGAATAGACTATTGTTTAGTATCTCAAACAGGTTTGTTGAAATCAAAACAAAAGAACTGTAATACAAAGAAACTTCTAAATGAATGCAACCCTTCAGGACTCCATTATAATTTTCCATGATGTAACAGAGCAGCTTTACAGCTATATGTACTTTCACACTGATTATGTCATACTGGAGAAAATATCTAATTAAAACCTTTGCTTTGCATGCTATATCACCTCCCAATCAAGGCCTGACAAGAAGACGAGAACATACATTACTACCCGAGTATTACAGCTCTGGTTCACATCTGGCTCAATCTGAATCTAAATCAATCAAGCTTAAAACGACACTTAGGGATAGCGGAATAATGGTCGTCTGAGGAGGCCTTATGTATCAAAACACCAGCAAAGGAAGTAGCGGTTATTGTGGGATTGGTGGCAACGAAGACAAGCGTCGTTCACATCGCCTTTACAGTCCGTCTGACCTGGTTTGGAGGACCTACCGCGTTTATATTAACTAGTGGAAGAACGTAAACGAAAGCCAAAGGTGGCAGCTGTAACACATCTACCATTTCCGCACGTTTTATAGCCTACCTCAGAGAAAACGTACCACATAGCGAACACGCTAAGTTTGTAGTGTCCCTAGACGCGATAACTTGCATTTTTAACAATCACGACGCGTAAAACGGATGTAGGAGGCTGATGTTTTCGGGCATTCAATCCGTAACACGTACCGACTGTCAAACGATACAATGTTACAGCATTATGACGCTGGCGGTGTGACGTCGGTTACAGATGAAAGAACCGCTGGAGGTGTTCGAAACAATGTTACGGGTCGTGCTGGATAAATTCGCACAGCATCTGCTTGAGATTACATCATCACGATAGGTGCACGAGCAGCGGTTTCTCGGCTGTAAAATTTGGCGAAGTACATGCGATTAAAACACGACCGTGAGCACATTTTGGCGGTAGTTCTCCGTACTCACCCTCTCTTGCCTTCAGGAGTACCGTGTTTGCAACAATATTCTCCAGCTCCATCAAAAACCCCCTCCGTGATATTGCCGTGGAAGCCGAAGAGTAGATAGAGCTCCTTATTGCTCCTCCCAGCCGAATACGCTATGTTCCGTCCGTATAAAAGTGTTTAAATGAAAAACCTAGGCATGTTAAACTCTCAGCACACGTATAGACAAGCAAAAAGACGAATCGCTGACATACGCGTGTGCTTGTTGTAGTTTGCGCCACAGAACGCGTAAGGAAGGCATTGCCTGTTCAAACACAGCGTTGTCGAGCCACTGGCGACAAGTCCCGTTAAAACGAACATGCCAAAGACAGCAGGCCGAGGTCTACATCCTTTGAGGCTGCACGGCAGAAAACGGATCTAGTATCGTACGGTCGATCACAGATGAGTTGTTGAAGTGCCGCTGTCACTATCAGCGTGCTCCCTCTCTCGGTGCGTAATCGAAGCAGGGCTGGGTTTCTGCTTTCAGTTGTAATTTTTGGCCGGGTCCCAAGCGGCTTTCCCCGTGGCTCCGTTCAGATCTACAGCGGCGGAGCGGCATTCAAATTGCGTGGCGACGCGAAAGGATGCGAGCACGCCGCCGGTTATAACAGTATATGAGATTCATCTTTAGCGCTTGTCATGTTTCCTTGTCATTCCTATTCAACAAGCGTTTGGAAGGGGCGTGTTCAAATGCAGCTGTGACGCACGGGACTGAGAACAAGCATGCATGGCTGTCAAAGGATATTTGATAGCTGCACATTCAAGCCGCTCCCGCTCATTCAGACGGCGCTGGGCGCAATCATAGAAAATGGGATAGCCCGGGATCGAAAGTCAAGGCCAAGAAAAAGCAATGAGAAACAATTACACTCCTTTAAACTTTACACTTCATTTAAACGGTGGCAGTTTTTACCGTTGTGTACTTGGGCTAATTGAGCAACCTTTGATTAGGACTTTAACCCCCGGTTTCGCAGACAAGGCTTAAGCCTAGTCCCAGACTAAAATGTAATTCTAAACTGTTTCAACTGAAAGAAACTTGCACAGACTGATCTTTAAAAATATCAGTGCCTTTGTTTTGTTTCAGGATGCACCCCAGTAATGTTTTTTCTAAGGCATGTTAATGAAAATTACTTAAATGTCCTTATTGAACTATGGCCTAATCCTGGCTTAGTCTAAACCCTGTCTGTGAAACCAGGCCTAAATGTACTAGCGCAAAGTCCAAAAAAACTATAAACGGGTTAAGTAGATAAATCCGATTTGTGGAATTGCTTTCATAAAACGATTCAATAAAAGACATCCAAACTACAAAAAAAAAAAAATATTGATTGGTTAGTAACTGTATTTTTGTTTATTCGTCAGCGAAAATAGTGCCAAAAGCAAAACATAAAATTTTGTCAACACACATACTGATATCCGGACTGGAGTAGCCGGATGAGTGGACGGACTTTTCACTTCGCCTGGTTCTCTAGTCACCCGGTTCGAATTCCACTCCGAGTTTTCTATGAAGCTTAAGCTGCTACTACAACTAATAGAGGCTAGTGTTGTCGCCATACCAAAATTTTGACTTCGATACAATACCTGACTAAAATATCACGATACTACTACTGAACCGATACTGCGGAAAAAACATACAACAGGAAAAGTAATTGAATAATAGATTATCCAAATGGAGATCATAGTTTTTTTATATCTGTTAAAACAAAGCATTTCATCTCTCTTTTAAAAAAAAATAGATAAATGAAATAATAATAATCACACGCCAGTGCCACTACACAGGATTATGGTGAACAACTATCGAGCCTACAGGTATGTAGAGATCTTTGCAATATTGGTAAATTAGCTTAAAAGATAAAGCCAAATCTTATTTCAACAATTTCTTGTTATTTTATCTTTATTCTTAATAATAAGAACTTAGATGCAAGTAACAAACTAAAGAACAACAAATTAAATAAAGAGGGCCCTACGAAATGTGTTTTATTTTTTTCTAAATTCCATTTTAATTTTCTAGACTATTTTAATGGTTACTTAAAAATATATATATATTTATCAGAAAGCATGTTTAATTAATTGAAATCACGAAACTTGCAGAATAACACAAATTACATGTTTTTAAGGCCCTATTTTAATCATTTTTCTCAAATTCAGTTTTGTTTGTGAATCTCAGTTTTTCATTAATTATTTATAAAGGATAATTGGATTTGATAAAGAGTTAATTTATTATAGGATATTTATTTATTTATTTTTTCAGAAAGACTGTGTTGTGTATTTACAATTTTCTGGTAAACATATTTAAAATGCTCATGAAGTGACTTTCAGAGCAGTTCTAGAGATTACGTTCATGTACTCGTATATCGAGGCAGCAGAGGCTGTTTGTGTGTAATAAACAAAACTGCGCGTCTGCGCCATTCACTAACACAAACGCGCAGAAATGCGGCTCTTATTAAAATTGATTCTTAAAGTACCGGTACTAGTAAAATGCGGAATCGTACTGTTTTTAAAAGCAGGCTATCGCGATACTTTTTAAGTACCGGTATATCGTGCAACACTAATAGACTCTTTTCAACCCAGTAAAGTGAAATTTATGGAATTACCCCTTAACAACAATCCAATACATTTGACATATTATTAAAAAACTATATGATCTACACTATAAAAATGATTTTTCGACGTTGTAAATATACATTAAGATAAATTAAGATTATTGGAGTATGTTATACAAGAAAATACTGTTTACAGTCTTTCAACTTCCCAAATTTCATTAATGTAATGTGCTACAGTTCTTTGTAGTATTTACAAGCAATTTCCAGTGAAAACTGGTACACATACCAAGTGTCACTGTAATAAATCTGCAATTTAAACTAATATATTCACTGTAGCCATGCTTGCCCGCTTCTAAGTGTGTGACTGTTGTGCCCTTTTAGCCTGTGTCTAACAGAAGTGAAATCCTTCTCTTGGAGAACTATTGCCTCAAAACAGAACAAAGGCAAAATCACCCTCTAGCTACCGATTAATGCAAGGACGGTTAAAAAAATTGATTGGGAAATAAGGCCACTGTACAAACAGTATACTAAACCCACACTACCAGTCAAAAGTTTTTGAACAGTAAGATTTTTGATGATTTTATTTAAGGAATTTTCTTTTGCTCACCAAGCCTGCATTTATTTGATCCAAAGTACAGCAAAAATAGTACAATTCTGAAGCATTTTTACTATTTTAAAAAAATGTTTTCTATTTGAATGTATTTTAAAATATAATTTATTCTTGTTATTTCAATGCTGAATTTTTAGCATCATTACTCCAGTCACGTGATCCTTCAGAAATCATTCTAATATTCTAATTTGCTGCTCAAAAAAAAAATAAAAAAATAAAAATTCAGGTTTCTTTGATGAATAAAAACTTCATAAGAACAGCATCTGAATTAGAAATCTTTTGTTACAGTATAAACGTCTTTATAATCATTTTGATCAATTTAAAGCATCCTTGCTAAATAAAAGTATTAATTTGTATAATTTCTTTCCCAAAATAAAAAATATACTGACTCCAAGCTTTTGAATGGTAATGTGTATGTTACAAACGCCTTTTATTTTCAGATCTTTCTATTCAGCAAAGAATCCTGAAAAAAATGTACTCAACTGTTTTAAGTACTGATGATAATAATAGTAATAAAAACGTTTCTTGAACAGCAAATCAGCACATCAGAATGATTTCTTAAGGATCATGTGACACTAAAGACTGGAGTAATGATGATGAAAATGTAGCTTTGATCACAAGAATAAATTACATTTTAAAATATATTCAAATAAAAAGCAGTTATTTGAAATAGTAAAAATATTTCACAATATTACTGCTTTTGCTGCATTTTGGATCAAATAAATGCCGGCTTGGTGAGCAGAAGAGACTTCTTTAAAACAAAAAACAAAACAAAAAAGAAACTTACTGTTCAAAAACTTTTGACTGGTATGGAAGACTTAAATTGTTGTTATATCTTTTATAATAATAGACGTGTTCTCTGTGTTCTAATCAAACATCTAGATTAAAAACACTCTTAAAACTACACACTTTTCCTTTAAAAAAACCTGTGTTGAATGGCTTCTAAGAACACTTTTGGCAATTAATCATCAAAAATCATTTTACATCAAAATCAAATGTGGTTTCTCAGCGGCAAGTAAAGTGAAACAATTAATCAAAATTGCCAGAGATTGCCAAGATTGCCATCAGTATAAAATAGGTTTAATAGAACAAAAATATTTTCAGTGTTGTTTCATGTGTTTTACATACTATACCAACTTAATAACCATAGCATCATATCCATAACATAGTGAACACTGAAATAAACTTCTTTTCTTGTATACCATTATTGTTGCTTACAAAGTTTAAACTAAAAGCCAACAGGCCAAGTGCTTCAGTTTGGTGCTCCATCCTTCATTTTACTATGGCATCAGCCACATAGGAAACAAAGATGGTGGGCAATTTTCAAAACATGCCTTTACAACAACTAGTGAAACAAAATCTGGAAGTCACAATCTTGTGAAACTCACTCCGCTATCATCAGACAGAATGATTTCAGAGTCAAGACAATGCCGTCTCAAACCAAACAAAACCCCTTCAATAAAACAGAAATAAAATCATCCAAAAAGAACTAAACAAAGTCGTTTCAGAAATCATCTAACGTGTCAGCTTTAGGGATCGATAGCCCTCGCTCTTTCACCGCCTGTAGCTTCAGTCTCTCTGACTCTTGCTTGGCTTGCTGTTCTGTCCGCTGCTCCTCCAGAATCTCCTCAATGGAAACTCTCTGGAGGATCTGATCACATTCTTTATCCAGATCCTGGAAGGAAAAAATAGCGCAAGGTTCATTTTCAGTGAGCTGTGGCAAGACTTATGGTTTGTACCCTCATGAAATTGTTTCATCATACACATGCCTTACAAATAACACACTGAGTCATAAAATCCCACTTACTACTTCTCCAAGCAAGACAACATTTTCTCCTCTGACGACAAATATCCCACGAGGTATGTCACCAAATTTCTTACCTACGTGGATACGTTCAACCGTTTGATGCAAAACTAAATTAGCTGTGGAAAAAAAGTTGAAACGTAACAGTACATTTAACAACACTGAATACTGTCAATGTCATTTTCACATTATTACAGGTCAAAAAAAAAAAAGGCTTAAGTTAAACAAAAATCACATTTCTTTTTTTTTTTTGTTTTGTTTTTTCACAGAACAAAACAATTATTTTTGAAGAACGTTGGGGTCCAAACATCGTTGGACCCTATTGACTTTTACTGTACAGGTATAAACAAATAACTAAATATATTTTTGACATGAGAAGGAGTAAATTACACATCATAATAATATTTAATACACATAAAATTATTTTTTATTTATTCAGACCTACACCTGAACACCAAACTGTGCAATATCTTGCAAAAAAAGGAAAAAGTACACTTGCAAAATAACAACTTTTATAGTTTTATACATACCAAACTGATCTATGCTTCTAAGGATCCCAATCAAAGTTCTTCCGTCGCGAAGGAGAACAAGGTGTTTCTCTAACAACGAAGGAAATCACGTCAGTCACATGAATACTGTTGACTTGAATATTTTCCTATGATTTCATTATATGTGATAATACGAACATCTGCGTTGAGGCAATTATCATTCACGCGAACTACTTCAGCTTGCGGAACAATAGCCGACAGGACTTCTATTTTCAGCTTAAACATGCACCACCAACGTGACTTTTATAAATGCTTAAAGATGCTAGGCGAACATCATTACACAAACGCCAATTGTGTGTCTAAGCGGGTGAATTCACTCAAATACTTTTCATTGTTTTGCAGTGAACTTACTATCAATGTCCTCGATGAGGCTCGCGGTCCCTGGCATGTAATTCATTTTGCTCACATTTGGGAGATATATATATTTTAAACGTAAAGTATCAAGCCATGGACCTTTTGAAATGTGTATCCTTATTCCACAGGATGTAACACTGTGAAACTGCTTCCGGTTCAGTTTAACCCTTTAAACTCTCGCTTGCTTGTTCCAAATGGCATAACCGTGACTTTAAAATATTTGTAAACTACAACGACGGCTAAATGGTGCTATTTATCTGTTAGATTTAGTTAGATTCACTAAAATCAGTGGTTAGATTACATAATGCGAACGTGAACGAATCGTTCATTTGAGTCGGATCTTTTCAATGAACCGATTGAAGCGGTTCACCGTCACTAATTAGAATGAATCGTAAAACTACTTTTCAGACAAGAGATGTAAATGAATTTTACGCTCTAAGAAAAGTTGGTAAAAATACA
Organism: Labeo rohita; assembly: GCF_022985175.1. Classification (NCBI taxonomy): domain Eukaryota; kingdom Metazoa; phylum Chordata; class Actinopteri; order Cypriniformes; family Cyprinidae; genus Labeo; species Labeo rohita. Next base: position 8,029,236 of record NC_066876.1, on the reverse strand, counting down.
GCATAATGTGAATGGATAAGGTGTTTTAAACGTATTTTGACTTACGCATTGTTTAAACTTAACGGAAATACTGATAATTTTCTACCAGGACATTATCCGTTTTTGTACGGATTTTTTGTTGTAGTATTATTTAAAGTAACTAAAATTATATTATTGGTATAAATTATTTATGTTTTTATGAATGCAACGAACTGAACGGTGATACGTGAAATTGCAATCAAAATTCTTATTCATATTACCCTATTATTAATTATTAAATGATTACAATAGCCTACCAGTCAAAAGTTTTTAATGCTTTTAATGTTTTTTTTTAAAGAAGTCTCTTTATTTGATCCAAAGTACAGCAAAAACAGTAACATTTGGAAATTACTTTTAAAATTAACTTTTCTATTTCTTTTTGAATATATGTAGAGATCATTTGCAACAACATGTAACTCAATAATTTTCAAAAATCGTGTTTTTTCATTGTGCATTCCAATTAATCTAAATCAAATTGAAGTTGGGTTATTTTGACTAAGTAAAAATAACAAAAAAAAAAAAATACAGCTAACTAACAATAAAATAAAAACATGATTACATAATTAAAAAAAACATGATTTCTCAAAATTAAAATTGTACATGTTTTTGCAAATAAACTCTTCATTTTTAAAATTTTTTATTATTATTGTTATTGTTCTGTTAAAAAAAACTGAGTAGATTTTTTCAGGTTTCTTTGATGAATAGAAAGTTCAGTAGAACAGTATTTATCTGAAATAGAAATATTTTGTAACATTATTAATGTCTTTATCATCACTTTTGATCAATTTAAAGCATCTTTGCTAAATAAAAGTAATTCTATAATTTTATTCCCCAAAATTATAATTTCATTATATTCATCAAAGAATTCTAAAAAAAAAAAAAAAAAAAATACTCAACTGTTTTAAATATTGCTAATAATAAGAATAAAAAATGCTTCACAATCTGCAAATCAGCATATTAGCATGATTTCTGGAGGATCATGTGACACTGAAGACTGGAGTAATAATGATTAAAATTTAGATTTGATCACAAGGACACAATGCATTTTAAAATATATTACAATAGAAAGCATAAAGTATAGAAATATGAATATTTTGTAACATTATTAATGTCTTTATCATCACTTTTGATCAATTTAAAGCATCTTTGCTAAATAAAAGTATTCATTTCTATAATTTCCCTCCCAAAAATTATAATTTCATTATATTCATCAAAGAATTCAAAAAAAAAAAATACTCAACTGTTTTAAATATTGCTAATAACAAGAATAAAAAAATGCTTCAAAATCAGCAAATCAGCATATTAGGATGATTTCTGGAGGATCATGTGACACTGAAGACTGGAGTAATGTTGATTAAAATTTAGATTTGATCACAGCCATAAAATGCATTTTAAAATATATTACAATAGAAAGCAGTTAATTTAAATAGTAAAAATATTTCACAATATTACTGCTTTTGCTGTATTTTGAATTAAAAAAAAACGGAGGCTTGGTGAGCAGAAAAGACTTCTTTAAAAATCTTACTGTTGAAAAACTTTTGACTGGTAATGAATCACTTAAACGAATCTCTTGAAAAGAACCGATTCGCACGGCAGAAACGGACTTCCCATTACTCGAAACTTTACAGTTGTCACATGAGTGTGGCGTCACCGCAGTGCTCGTCTTCTATTGGCCCGCTGAGCTGTCAATCAAGTGGCGTCAGCTGGCGAGTTGAGCTGAATGACAGCGCCGTGCCTCAGCAGTGTATGTACCAGACAAAATGGGAAATATATCCAGTTGACGCACTGTAGCTACAGCATTTAGTGAAACGTGGCGGCAGATCGTTAAAGGCCGGTTTTGAGAATACCTCTTTCGTTCAAAACCAAGCGGTGACTGACAGAAGTGAACTTAGGACAGAAAGAGTTAGTGGTTTAGTCACGAATGGCTTTCGACTCAGTTGGCAGCGACAGAGGCGGAGGTGAGGCTGCGTGGATCATGCATCAGCAGATGCAGTCTGATCCTAAGTCATCCTGGCCTTCCAGCTACAACTCCGAGAACAATAACTGGAACAACGGCATGGTGAGTCTTTTGTCATAGGATACTGAGAGAGGCTGCGAGGAAAAATGAGCACGGGCGCTGTTACGGCGTTTATAGGGTTTTCTCACACGGCAAAACAACGAGCTGTACACCACTGACTCAACAGTATGGCCCGCAGGGTCTGTTAGTAAATCATGAGGCAAACGCACATGTTTCTGTCCAGCTCGCACGGGTATACGTGGACAGTTTTGTTTACTAGCGCAGTGAAGTATGACTTCCTATTGAAACACTCAATTAGCGTGAACACATCGCGACGCGTCACTGATGACTCATACGGAGTTACACATGCATTTTATTTACAGCTCGTATAGTCCCACCTGAAGTAACCTGGGTTTAAATGCCTTAAAAAGGACACAGGGTTAATAAACCCTGGCTGTGTTCTCAGTAAGTCCTTATTTCCTGGATAACTTCTACTTGAGCCTGAGCATGAGCAGTTAGCACTCACTCATTCAGAGTATGGACAAAATGTGCGTTTTTATATCACTCAGTGTGGGTCAGCATCATCAAATATTATAAATATTGACCAATCTTGAACTAATAAATTTACACCACAGCATAGTTTGATTGAAAATGATTGAACATAACACCTGTTAAATGTAGTAGTCATTTGTTTTTTTCTGGTGTTGCTATAGTTACTAAAAATTAGATTATCTAAAAATCACATGATTTACAAAAAAATTATATGAGGGAGTTAACATATGTGACCCTGGATCACAAAACCAGTCGTAAGGATAATAAATTGAGATTTCTACATCATATGAAAGCTGAATAAATAAGCTTTCCATTGATGTATAGTTTATTAGGATAGGACAATATTTGGCCGAGATACAAGTATTTAAAAATCAGGAATCTGAGGGTGCAAAAAATCTAATTATTGAGAAAATCACCTTTAAAGTTCTTCAAATAATGTTCTTCACAATGCACATTACTAATCAAAAATTAAGTTTTCATACATTTACAGTAGGAATTTTACAAAATATCTTAATGGAACATGATCTTTACTTAATATCCTAATGATTTTTGCCATAAAAAAGAAAAATCAATCATTTTGACCCATACAATGTATTTTTGGCTAGTGCTACAAATAAACCCCAGTGACTTAAGACTGGTTTTGTGGTCCAGGGTCACATATGGTGACTCAGAAAACATCATTGCACTCATTGCACAAAAAATATAATAATGATATATAATCACAACCTTGGTGTTACCTGATATTCATATTTTAATAAATATCTGACATCAAGAAGGAAAACAGTTGTGACGCTTGATAAAATAGGTAATATTTAAGATATAGGTAAGGGTTAGGGTTTATTTACATTTTTATGCAAGTGTAATATGTTTATATCAATATGCAGCATTGCGTTATGATTTCAGAACAGATGGCTTTAAGGTGAATGACCATGTTTATATTATTTTATTGTTTTATTTATTATTTCTATTTATGTTATTTATTGAAGTAAAATGTAAATTTAAAATGATGTACTAGTATTGTTATTGTTAACGAAAATAAAACATTAAAATTAAATATTAGCCTTTTAAAAATACTGTAACTGTTGTAAGTTGAAGTACTAAAATTACTAAAACAAAAATCCAAATTAATGAAAGATAACTAAAAATATTTTAAAAAACAATAAATGACAACAAAATTGAAATTAAAAATCTCAAAATAAAAGCTAATTTAAACTATTAATGAATACTATAATAGTATATAAATCTGGGGTGGCGAACGTCAGTCCTTGAGAGCCGCAGCCCTGCAGAGTTTTGCTTCAACCCTTATCAAAAACACCTTAACAAGGTAATCAAGTTTTGAAGAGTTATTAGGAAGCTACAGGCTGGTGAGATTTTGTCAGGGTTAGAGCTGAACTGTGCAGGGCTGCGGCTCTCCAGGACCGGAGTTCGCCACCCCTGATATAAATTATACGTAAATAACACTGGGATGTACAACACTGTGATCTTTATTTTCCAAAAAAGTTGGCAGGAGAGTGGGTAAGACACAAATTTTAGGGGAATAAATTAATACATAGATAAATGTATACATACATACATACATACATACATACATAAATTCGATCAAAACATAATTAATACCACTGAACATGTTTAACAGATTCATGCAAAAAAAAGAAAAAAAAGTCATTGTTTATATACACGACCAGTCAAAAGTTTTTGAACAGTAAGATTTACTTTTTTTCTTCTCTTCGGCTCACCAAGCCTGCAGTTATTTGATAAAAAATACAGCAAAATAGGGAAATATTTTTACTATTTTAAATAACTGCTTCCTATTTGAATATATTTTAAAATGTAATTTTTTTCCTGTGATTACACCAAATTTTCAACATCATTACCAGTGTGGGGAGTAACTAGTTACATGTAACGGAATTACGTAATTTAATTACAAAATAAATGTAATTGTAATTAGTTACAGTTACTGAGAAAAAATATGTAATTAAATAACAGTTACTTTTAAAAAATGCCAGTGATTACAAAGGGGATTACATCTGAATTTTTTTCACACACCCACCCCCACACCCACCCCCCCCCATTTCAAACCCAGTATCATAGCTATTTCTTGTTATGATGTTATTTATATTATGATCTTGTTATGACATATAGCACAACTGGGCTCACGGTGACCCGAGTTCGATTCCCGTCTTGAGATCCTTTGCCGATCCCGCTCCCCTCTCTCCTCCCAGCTCTTTCCTGTCATCTCTCTACTGTCCTATCACAATAAAAGGCATAAAAAGGCCAAAAATATAAGTAAAAAAAAAGTCAGTGCTATATGGTTGATCATTTTTCTTGACGGAAGCTTTGCGTTTTGTTAGCTAATAAAATATTAAAGCTTAATTCAGTATTATGTGGACAATTTCTTAATTCTGTCATCCTGGTATCGTGGACTTGCTCTATTGTTTCATACAAACGCTGCTGCTGCCATTTTTTTTTTTTTTTTTTTTTTTTTTATACATTGTAATGGATTATAAGATAACTAACAAACTAGTACTACTACTTAATTATTTATGTGGTGAAATGTTGTGTAATAAAAGTGGTATGACTGCACTGTATCCCTAAAATGTCTAGTTTGAACTTGTCATTTGCTAGCAACTGATTTCTTCATGGAAGCTTTGTGTTCAAATATTTCAACTCAGATCAGTGTTTCGTGTCTAATAATTTTGACACAAAACATCTAATAATCTATCAAGCAGCTGTGTAATAAGAGGGATAATGTACATTCAGCCAGTTGCTATCGCAAAATAAAGATGTAAATTATCCCTTACTTATTCTAATCTTAATTCAAATGATAAAGGATTTTGAAAGTCTGACAGTAATCAGTGTTGAACGCTACTGTAAGGTTAACTCTGCCTGGTTTCAATGTTTCAAAATGATTAACAGTTGAAAAAATTAGAAATTTAGAAAAGTAACCCAAAAGTAATTAAAAGTAGTAAGTTACATTACTTTAATAAAGTAATTGAAAAGTTACACTACTTATTACATTTTAAATCAAGTAACTTGTAATCTGTAACCTATTGCATTTCCAAAGTAACCTTCCCAACACTGATCATTACTCCAGTCATTAGTGTCACATGATCCTTTAGGAATCATTCTAACTTTCTGATTTGCTGTTCAACAAACATTTTTATTATTATTATTATTATGATCAATATTTAAAACAGTTAAATTTTTTCAGGATTCTTTGATGAATAGAAAGATCCAAAGATCAGCATTTATCTGAAATATAATGTAACATTATACACTGTACCATTCAAAAGCTTGGAGTCTTGGAGTTTTCTTTTTTTGGGAGGGAAATTATAAAAATTAATACTTTTATTTAGCAAGGATGCTTTAAATTGATCAAAAGTGATGATAAAGACATTTATAATGTTACAAAGTATTTCTATTTCAGATAAATGCTGTTTTTCAGAACTTCTATTCATCAAAGAAACCTGAAAAAAGTCTACTTATATATATATAGTTCTGTACCCTAGTTTCTCACTTGTACTCTATAACTGTATTATGCATGCATACATTTCTCTCTTAGGAATCTCAGTATCCCGGCTACTCAAATTATTGGTATCCCCAGTCGCACACGGCGGGACCTTACGGCAGCACGTACCCCCCTGGAACAGAGGTCAACGGACAGGCGTCATACAATCCCCAGGTACTGACGACATTTCAGGCTTATGTAACGCCCTCTGTCAGTCATATACACAGCAGATTCATCCCGCTTCACTCTGCTGTGCCCTTTTCAGGCAATGTCAGCCTATCCCAATGGGGTGTACAATCCAGGACAGTACTCCACGAGTATGCTACATCCCTCCAACCCCTTCTACTGCAGTGACCAAGTTCCTTCAAGGCAACCTCAGTATCACAGCCAGACCTGTCCTGAGCAAAATGCGGGGGGTTCGGCTCCTCCCCCCTACCCCGTACCTCACTGCCAAGGGGTAAATTATAACTAATTTATTAATTTTGTAATAATTATAATCTGTCATATGGTGTTTTAATCAAGTGAAAAGAAATAACATTTTTGTCTTAACCCTTAAAATGTGTGTAACAGCGAAGCTATTATTAACATTTTGGTCATTCAAATAAAGCTGAAATAACATGAAATGTAAACTTAAGATGAAAACATTTCTAAATGCATGAATTTACCAGTATTGTTATTATTAACTAAAATGTAAAAAATAAAAAATAAAATAAAGCTAAAATAAAATATAAATATTAGGTGAAAAGCTTTTGATCAAAGAAACAAAAATTACCTTTTAAAATACTGTAACTGAAGTCATTTTACGTACTAAAATTACTAAAACTAAAATTCACATCAATTAAATAAATAGTACTATTAAAAAGTAATAAAAATGACAAATGCACATAACAGCATTACTAAAACATGAACTAAAATGAAAACTGAAAATCTCAAAATAAAAGCAAATTTATATATATATATCTTTCAGTTTCTATGTGAGTCTTATATATATATATCAATATGCAGCATTGTATTATGATTTGGGAACAGATGGCTTTAAGGGGAGAATTACTTGAACTAAAATACAAATAAATGAAAGACAGATAGTAATATTACAAAAAATAATGAAAATGAAAAAAGCACATGGCAAAAGCACATAACAAATTACTAAAACGTAAAGTAAAATGAAAATTGCAAAATCTCAAAATAAAAGCTAATTTAAAATATTAATAAATACTATAATAATATTTTAAATTATACTAAAATAGCACAGAGATGTACACATTGTGTACACATTGTTTTTCAAAAAAAAAAGTTTTTTAATGTAATTATTTTGTTAAAAATGATTTTAAACATTTTTTGGAGTCGCACCACATGACATTTTGACACCACAAGACCTATTGACTTCCACAGATTGTTTTTTTTTTTTTTTTTTTTTTTTTTTGCACCACTTGAGTATTTCTGTGTTATAGTTCTTTCTGGACTTCTTTTTTCCCTGTTAGGCTCCTGGCTACCCAGCAGGATCGTACTCGCACTATGGAGAAGGATGCCCTCCAAATGCTCCTTACCCCAACCAGCAGCCCATGCTCTCAAGACCCCAGCACGAGGCCTGGTCCCACTCTGGAGGGTACGGGCCCACAACGGCCCAACAGCAATGGCCGTCCAACACCCAGACACCCCATGGCCACTATAACCATGTACGACCACCTCACCCTCCACCGTGGCAAGGACCCGCACCGCCTCCATATGAGCACAAGGTATTTGTGATGTTTTACAAACTTATATTAATGTTCATTGTCGAAGTGGTATAATAAAGCAATAATCCCCAAGATGCTGTGGTTTACAGTGAATTTAAAATAGCTAATGGAACGTTGTTAGTACCAAACAATGTAGCTCCTTAGAAAAAGTGGTTGCTGAGCAACACACAAACGTGAACAAAGGTGTATGTTTGTAGAGTAATTTACAACCAGAATGGGAACTATCCGTTTTTATAAAAGTTATGTTTTTAATGCTTTTTCTCAAACTTGATTGTGATTCCTGTTTTGAACTGAAGGAGAAAATACAAATAAGTAAAATAAAATAGAGCACCATCTTTTGTGAAAATCATCCCTTTGTTGTTTTTAATCAACTATATACTGTTACTATATAATGCATAATAAAGCAAATTGGATGTAATTTCTTTAATTTGATAAACAGTTAATTAAACATCATTACATTGTTTTTATTTGCAACTGAAATATGGACACTTGACACTTAATTTAACATGTAATTACATTAAAGATTATTGTGAACATGTAGATTAAGTGCAATTATGTAATATATAAACTAAGCTATCAGGCTAATCACTATCTGTATGCTTTGCTTGTATATAAGCAAACTAAAACAGATATTAATGGTCATTAGCTCAAACAATATTTGTTTTCATTAAAAGTAATTTGAGCTAATGTGATCATGGAGACCTGATTTTGATGGAGGACTTCATTTGTTATCATACTGGACTTCTCCATATAAATAATGACTAATAATATATAATGAGTAATAATTTTTGATACACTATCACTTTAACAGATTATGGTAGGTCATAGAAATGACATTACGAATTTCAATTTTAGATTGAGATATTTTATAATCAAGCTAAAGTGAGTTTTTGTACTGTCAAGCTGCATTCTTAACATTGTATGTGTCTAATACACAATGCGTTTCACCCCTGTATTTCAGAACAAGCGTACAGCACTGAGGCCATGGTGAGGCCAAAATAAATCTGGATTTGTTGTTTCAATTTTAGAGTAAAATGTTTACATGACATTTTATAAAGACAAATTATTGCATCAGTCTGCCAGATATCGAACTTCTAAAGTGCATGTAAACGAACTGACTGGCACTTTGGTAAATACGCAGTGGGAAGGCTTATTTAACAGTTAAGAGACTGCTGGGTCCACCTCATGTAACCCTTCCAAAGCTGATTACATAAGACAGCTCAGCTCTCCTACTTTCAGGACATGTTTCTGTACATCACAACACTTGGATTTCCTGTTTTCAACTCAGAAACATGGACAGTTTAGTTTTAGTAGTATCGTTGTACAGTCTCATTTCTTGCAAGGAATCAAAGTTCATCTTAATCAATGGAACCTTCTATGGAATCTCTAACTTTCAGACATTCCAAAAATAATTTCAGCTGAACTAAATCCAGAGTATACTTCAGTTTTGACACAATTGCTAGTGTTTGTGCGTACATCCAAACAAATAGCTTTTCAAAGTATAAAGGGTATGCACGTGGCGTCACCGTCAGCTGGAGTGACTGTGGTTCCGCACACTGAGTGGCAAAAAGGCTGAATGGCAGCATTGGTTTTCAGCGTGAATGCTGCGACAGAACACACAAAACACATTTAAAGTGGGCAAGAGCTTTGGGATTGACTGTACAGATAGATTTGACAAGAAATCTGAGGTATATTTTTACATACTGCCAAAAGCTACAGAAAAGAGAACTGTATGCATTTCTGGGCTGGACTATGTGTTAGAGATAGTGTACCTCCAGCCAGTTGTGATCACAGAATAAAGCCCGACAGACTTGTTGTATAAGACTGAAGGGCTTTATTTTGCGAAAAACCAGCTGGATGTACATTATCCTTCTTATTACATGGCTGCTTGCCACAAAAGTAAATGATTAAACATAAAACTGATCAAACATTGAGTTGAAATATTTGAACTCAAAGGTTCCGTGAAGAAAGCAGTTGCTAGCAAGTTCAAACTAGACGGACATTTAAAGGAGAAGTCCACTTCCAGAACAACAGTTTACAAATAGGATTTCAGGATTTTTCTTCATATAATGGACTTGATTGGTGCCCCGATTTTGAACTTCCAAAATGTAGTTTAAATGCAGCTACAAAGGGCTCTAAATGATCCCAGCCGAGGAAGAAGGGTCTTATCCTTGGAAACGATTGGTCATTTTTTTTTCGAAAAATAAAAATTTGTATACTTTTTAAGCACAAAAGCTCATGTAGCACAGGCTCTGCTACGAATTAGTGATGGGTCATACGATTCGTTCATTTTGAATGAAGCATGAATGTGACTCAGGAAGAACGAGTCGTCTCGGGGAGTGATTTGTTCAGTCGCGCATGCGCAACATCCTATTACGTTCTGTACTGGAATTAGTTCACCTGTTTCGAGTCTTCAGGTTTTTCGAGTCGTTCGTTCATCTTATGGGACTGTCACGTGATGAACTCGAACCCAAAAACTTGTCAGATAAGAGGTGAGGTGAGCTAATCATAGTCTAAAGACCCAGGTAAACAATGAATTAATCTTTTCTGTTTCTTATAGCATTATAGTTTTGTCTTGTTTGTAGTGTGATCAACATTTGTGTAAGCAGTAGATGTGTTAGGGAAGTAACACGTAACATTTTAATTATATTTTACTAAAATGAATGAAATGACTCAAAAACATTCATTCATTTTGCTGAACGAGATTCAAAGGCCCGAGTTGGTAAAAAAAATGACCAATCATTTTGCTAGATAAGAGCCTTCTTCCTCGGCTGGGATCGTTTAGAGCCCTTTGAAGCTGCGTTTAAACTACATTTTCGGGGGCACAACTGAAGTCCATTATATGCAGAAAAATCCTGAAATGATTTCCTCAAAAACCATAATTTCTTTACGACTGAACACAGAAAGGCAAGAACATCTTGGATGACAAGGTGGCGAGTAAATTATTTGTGAATTGTTGTTCTGGAAGTGGACTTCTTCTTAAGGGATGCGGTGCAGTCATACCACTTATTACACAACATTTGACCTTTAAATCATTATGGCGATAAAAGACGTTGATTTAAGATGAAAATGTTTTAAAAATCTTACCACTTTGTTAGTTATCTTATAACCTATTACAGTGTACAAAACAGTCGTCACAAAATTGCAGCAGCTGCGTTTGTAGGAAACACGAGTGAGTCCGCGATACCAGGATGACGTAATTAAATAAATGTACTCGTAATATTGAATTGAGTTTTAATATTTTATAATTCCAACCAAATGTAAAGCTTCCACAAAGAAAAAATGTTCCCAGCAAGTGAACAGTGCCGACTGCAGGCAGTTACCCGGATGAGCCTGTGTTATTTGTTTTTACGGGTTGTTATCGGGGAATAACATACCTCAGAATGTGGTGACTGACCAATCAGAATTGAGTATTCGACAGAGCCATGTAATAAGACGATGTATACCATAAGTGATCACATGGATTTAGACCAATATTTTTTGTATTTACAAAATGCGTTCACAGGTAGATTTGTCCAACAACCTTTAATTTAAACTGAATAACGTGCGTTTTACTCGCGTTTTCGCGGCTTCCCTATTAAATCCAGTCATGCAGCAGGCTCTTTTGCCACTCAGTCCGGCTGAAGAGCAGTGTTTTGGCAGGAAAGTGACGTCAATGCATACCCTCTACACTTGATAACAGGCGCTATTTAACATTATTTTAAAAAAAATCCACATCATTTTTGTACATATTTTGGACTCTGGGGGGGTAGTTATTTTGATGGTGTGAAATGGTTTTACTCAGTGAGCTACTGGTTCTACCTGTTGCTGTTTTTACCACAACACAACTCAGAAAATAAAATACTGACTCGATGCCACAATGTGTGGCATTTGGTCGTAATTTTCAGTCGAAGGGGAAAAAGAGAAGTGATGCAAGTCTTCACTGCTTTCGTAGCGAGAAAAAGAGGAGAAAAGAATGGAAAGATGCCTGTGGACAAATAAAATGTCTTCAAGACCCACGTCTTTGTTCTCTCCGCTTTAGCCCTGATGCCTTTGAGGCTTTTATTAGATCACAGCTACTGAAAGAGCTTACAAACGGCAGACAAGATACGCTAGATGCAATCCTGGCAGGATGTAAACATGCCGACGCTTGTCTTGACACTGAAGACACTGAAGGAGTTGCTCATTTAGACTCCTTGTGGGGAAAAATCGATGGTACGCCATTTGGTTTAAGCCTACGCTTATCCATCGCCACCTGTAAGCACTTTCAGTAGCTTATTGTATTAGTATTTTTTTTCCGAGTTGTGTTGCGGCAAAAATAGCAACAGGTAACACAACCATTTCACGCCATCGAAATAATGGCGCCCCCATAGTCCAAAACAACGATGTGGATTTTTTAAAATAACAACTACATATTTCACTAAGAGACATAATTTACATTATATTAAGCCATACAAGTCTTAATACCTGGGGTTCCCTTTAATAGATTACACTTTCATGAAAACATTTGCAATTGGTTTGTAAAAGGTGTCAGAGTTTTTGTTGCACTTACACCTTTTTGACCAGTAGGTGCTTCCAGCCTTTGGTGTTTTAGGTTTAAAGTATGATTCATAAATAATTTTACGAATCAGTTGGTTCAGTTGATTCAGAGCTTCAAAAACCTTTGTTTCTTTCATCACTAGCATATAAAGTATGCACGGCTAGAAAAATCAGGTTACATGCATATAGTTTGCGCGTAATGAAAATTGAGTCATACACTGTAGACTATACATTTAGCATATGTGTAAAAACCAAATATACTTGGGTTTAGGGCTGTCACTAATCATTATTTTGGTAATTGAGTAATCTGTTGATTATTCTGATGATAAGTCGAGTAATCTGATAATTACACATTTTTTGTAGAAATGAAAATAAACCTAAGTGAACAATAGCTTAAAAATTACTTAAAATACATATATAATTAGGGCTGTCACCAACGATTATTTTGGTAATCGAGTAATCTGACGATTATTTTGACGATTAATTAAGTAATTATATATAATTTGAATCTGATATACATAATTTGAAGTGGATCAAAAAAGTCCATCAAAGTTAGGGTTAGGGTTAGGGTTAATACACCGTCCTAAGACAAGAACAGTGTATTGTTTTGGTTTTGATGAAAAGTTTTGATCCACTTCAAATGTTGACTACTATATGTGTATGTGTATGTATATTGTAGTAATAAAAATAGACCTAAGTAAACAATAGCCTTTAAAATTACTTAAAACTGAGGCAATTATAAATGGTTTTATTGAACACAATGGTTCAAAACATAATGTATTATAAACAGTAGAGTTAATGTACATTACGCATTATAAAAATGCCTGAGAGGTGCGCCAACGGCCATTTCTTTATGATAGAAAAGCTACAGACACTGTAATTTCTTAAATATGCAGACATCAAAACATAATGAACAGTTAGCATACTGAAAAAGACTGATGTACTCTGCTATGTTTGCATAGTTTTATAAGTGATTTACCTTACAAATCTGATTAAGTAGTGCACATTGCATTCCCAGATGAACATTATAATAAACCCAAACTCACAGCAAAATGCAGAGATGGAGTTTAAAACACTCCACACATTTAAAAGGCATATATAAAACCTGCATCGCATATATTTATTTAATTGAATCGTAGCATTTGTGAATTCTTAATAGCATTATGCTTTATTATTTTTAAATAATAAATACATTTAATACATGGGTTTAATACATGGAATGCGCCACTTATGGTATTTTGCCAATTACTCAACACGGGCAAAATGCAATCAAGGATTTTTCAAAATCAAATACTCCAATCGAGGAATCGTTGTAGCCCTACTTTGGTTGAACACATGCAAAACCAGATCTGGTATGTTGTGTAATATTGAGGACTTGTTTCTCTTTTTAGGATCCACCATATCACAGTCAGCCTCATATGCACCCTCGAAACCAGCCTCCAGGCTCCAAACCACGAGCTAGCACTCCAAACCCAACTCCACCTCCGCCCAAAGCCGCCCAGTTCAGTGCTCCGCCTCAAATTTACAACAAGGCTCCCTCCGGAGGTGGAGGACTCGAGCCCAAACCAGCCCAGAATGAACAACCTCCAACGTCTTCCCGCCAAGGGTCATCCACTCCAGCCCTGCTAAGTGATAATCCCAGCCTGGCTCGAGTTCAGCAGGTTCTGGCCAGAGTTCAGCTCCTCCAAGAGGACGTTGACGAGTTTGTGGGGAGAAAGACAGACAAGAGCTACCGGTGCCTGGAGGAACTTTTGACAAAAGAGCTGCTGGAATTGGACTCGGTGGAGACCAACGGACAGGACGTCGTTCGACAAGCTCGCAAAGAAGCCGTTCAGAGGATCCAGGCCATCTTGGACCGCCTTGAGAAAAAGGCTTTCTAATAACAGTGGATTGATAATGATGGTTCTGGTTGTTCTTTTTTTTTCTTTTTAATGGTATCATCAAATTAGGGTTTTCACAGTTAGTTTGCCAGCATTAAATTTGTGGTGTTTTTGGGTCGTGCACCCTAACAAAGGTAATGTGTTAGTTAAAACACAGGCGCAAAATGTCCTAATCATTGCAGTGCCATACTCAAACCAGCCTTCTGCCATCCAGCAAAGAGCAGCGGCAGTCTGACATCTGCTCAGAATTAAACATAAGTCTCATTGCATAACACCATCTTAAGACTTTCGTTTTTTTTTCTTGAGTCTAGGCAGCCTGAAAGGATAAAACAGAGCTAATTTAACCACATTTTAATACTTCCAGGAGTTTTTGGTAGCACAACTTTTCAAGATCGGAGCCTTTTGCACTTGGAATGTTGTTTAGCACTGCTAATATACCAATACATGTTTGATTTTATTGTAAAATATCTTGATTTATAAATAAAAGAAGGTCAGTTTTTTGTAACTCACTCCATTTAATTTTCCCCATTTGTATTCGTTTTATCAACGGTTTCATTCAGTCACCTTTTTCAATGAAATGTGTGTATAAAGGTGCAATCACAGCCAAATTTCGCCATCAGAAAGGTCCATTATCCACTGTTAATAATGTAGCAATGCACGCTCACACAAAAGTCACTTTCAAACCAAGAAGCTTTCTGTTGATTAATGTGAAAAATTGCCATTAAGTGGATATCCTGTTGAGATTCCTATTGGATTTCGCCAGCAAAATTTCATAATAGTAAACACGACAGCACCTTAACTGATTACACGCACCAGTTTTCAATGTAGATCATGGATGGATCTCAGACCAACTCTCCAGCTGAATCCATAGTTGCTGTTCCACTACTCTTTTTCCAATTTGGATTTTAAAGACCTCTCGAAATCAAAAATGCCATTTTGAATGGTATGGTATGCTATTTAAAGTTGACAAACCTTCAGTCCAACCTGCGTCTAACAAGCAATAGCAAGTAGCAAATCATGTTTTTCCTAGGCTGCAATGTAAACTTTAGAAAAAGACATACTCTTTAGGTTTTGCCTCAACTCAATATTTAAAAAAAAATTACATTCATTGAACAATCACTATTTCATGGGGTCTTTAAAATTCAACAAAGCCTACATGTCATCTGCTATGGTCACTTCCTTTGCATCTCAGTTCACCTTTTAGTACAGGCCTTAGTGTTAACATGATTGTTTACATCCTGCAGACTGGACTTTTGGCTATTACTTGTTTCCTTTCTTTTGTTTGTGAGGCTACTGATCTGTAGCTGATTCGATGTGTTCAGGCCTGTATAAACTCAAACAGGAGGCCTTTTTTAAAAAAAAAAAAAGACATTAAGGAATAATGTACAGTTTATATCTGAAGGTCTGGAGTGGGGATACGGATAACGGACAGACCATCAGCACTTCTCCATGGAATAAAAGTTCCCTTTAACTTCACTACATTTAATACTTTGCACCAAAGTCACTGACATCATGGACCGTTGAACAGGTCTTCCTTCTACCACGAGGATTTTATGTCTGTTTTGTAACCAGGAAAAACAGTGCCATAATATCAGCAGGTGCTTTTTCATACCACAACGGAAGTATATCAAAAAAACTGCAAATCAACTGAGCTCCGCATGAAGTCTCGGATTCCATGTTTATCTTTATTGTATGTGTTTTTCTCTCTCTCTGTAAATTTTCTCTTATGTATACCTGAAATTGTTTATTAGATTAATCTTTACAAAAAAAGCAAAGTATATTTGTATAACGAATATATTGAAAACACAAATCCCAAGTAAGGACCAAAAACCTGCCTGCTGAAGTCCCCATGTATTGCATGTTTTTGAACACAAGCGGGGACTGTTTCTCTATCATGTTGTAGGACTAAATAAAGGTCAACTGACTGTAGGGTCTCAGATTAAAAATCAAGACATTAACATGATTGTGTCATCATAATAGTTCAGTAGACAATATATGAATTTATTTACATTTATAAATAGCTTCACTGTAGAAGCCCATTTGAAAACCATACGATATTCACTCAATCCTTCACAATAAAGAAGAACAGAAAAAGATGTACTTTCTTATTGCCAAAATTTAGCATAAAGAATTAATGTTTTCATTTATTGTTAAATTAAAAAACAAATGAACAATTAAAATTCTATTTTATTAAAGAAATACCAAGTTATACAATGTTTTAACTAAGTGTAAGTTTTATGCCTTCAGGTCACATTGACTGTTAAAATATTTTTTTTTTTGCAGGTGAAATCGTCGCACTGACCAACAGAAAGACACCTGGTTTTAAAGTGACTTCTGTGTGCTCTTCATATATCACTACAGTATTTACGATCCACCTTATTCTTCAGCGCGGAAGTAAGACTATGGGGAAGACTTCTGACTCATTAGCCGCTATAGGGAAATAACAAGAAGAATAACAACGTGCAGTAAATAGTAAAACTTTGCAATACAAACCAGTGTGTTCATAATTAAGAAATACATTAAAACTATAGCTGCAAACAGTGATTATGCTTCAGTTCAAGCGCTTTAAAGGGGTCATCGGATGCCTATTTTCCACAAGTTGATATGATTGTTTAGGGTCTTAATGAAAAGTCTATAATATACTTTGGTTAAAAATTCTCAATGGTTGTGTAAAACAACACCCTTTTTACTTTGTCAAGCTCTGCAAAATCATCCTGTTTTGGTCGAGGTTGCTTTAAATGTTAATGAGCTCTGCTCACCCCGCCCCTTTCTTCTTTCTGTGGAGTGACGAGCCTGTTTACTTTAGCCGCGTTTAGCTGCTAAGCTTGCTAACTAGCACGTTATTAGGAAAGGCGATCGCAAAGTTTCATATAAAAAAAACCCTTATACTCACTTCTGCTGTAAGTGAAGATGGATCACAAATGATTTGCGCGAATATACACGCATTTATGTAGATCAGGAGGCGCATTCCCTTCACAAACAAAAGTAATCCACTGCATCTTCAGCGGCTCAGACGTCGGGAGTAAATGACAACCACTATGTTCATTATTACATCCAGCAACATTTCAAACGCTCAATCGGAGATATTCTTGTCTAACTTACATCCCTGCTCCAACATCGAAACAATGGAGGTCGGACTGTTACAGCTGATCCGAGGTAAGACGCTCATGTCAATCAACTATCGTGGGAGCGGCCTCTGTTGGTGTGACGCCACAACGACAGGCATCTGAGAATGACTCGATTTGAAAAAGGGGATATTATTTTTACAGATTAATTAAAAACCGCTGCATGGATTTTTTATCATTATAGGTAGATTTGTACACACACTGCCAACACACATTAATGTTTAAACAACATGTAAAAGCGAACTTTGCATCCGATGACCCCTTTAAGGCATTTAAGCACTTGGGAGTTTTCGTTTAGACTTTATAGGCTTTTGGGTGTTTTTGGACAGGCCCCTTTTCTAAACGACCCTGTTATAGCTTGCCAAGGGGTAAATTTCAACATTTTTTGATAATTATTGACCTAGAGAGTCCAGAGAATTGCACTGCAGTGTTTTTTCCAGTTTGAGCAAAAAAACCTAGGACTAGTTCACAAAAGTAGATTTTTTATGTTTTCTCGATCATTTAACAAACGGTTTGATTGATAGCAGCAGTTTTAAAGGGAAAGTTGTTCGGAATGAGGAGGTCTATCATATGATACAAATATCATCTGTACATGTGAAAAAACAGCTCATTATACAAAATGCAACTGAAAAATGCAATATCGCCCCAAAGTGGCCAATTTCTTTCACATTTCTCACAGACCTTTGGGGTCGTGAGTCAAACAGGCCCACCAAGTTTTGTTTCAACTGACCTGTTTCATTAACCTGTTCTAATAGGTGCTGAAAGTTCATCTGCCTATGGCGGCCACGTTTTTTGAGATAAGCAAATGTCCTTATAGCCACTTGTGGCACTTTGGACCAAGACTGTGCGTAGCGATTTTCATGTTTATAGGACAAACAGTTGCGTAGTTATGGACATTTTCATATTTTTTCCATCTTATAGCGCCACCAAGTGGCGAAGCTATGTGCTTAAAACCCTTAAAAATACGGTAAGACACACCAATTTGCAATATCAAGCAGCAAAACGAGCTGTTTGAACAGCTAAAAACAGCTGGACCTAGATGAGACCATAAGCCACACCCCTAAAATTTACAAATCGCCACGCCCATTCTGGAAAAATAAGGTGGATTGCCAAAATTTAGCATAACTAATTAAAATATTTATATAAATTATGTTTTAATTTATTGTTGAATCCTACTATGCTCAAAAACAATTACATTTGTGTTTTAATAAATAAATACAAAGTTATACAAAGTTTTAAATAAGTGTAACGTACATCCTTTGGTTTTGTGTAAATTAAATTACATTGACCCTTGTTTCAAACGTTGTTCTGACCAACAGAAATCCGCTTGGTTTTAAAGTGACTTCTGTGTGAGTTGCTCTTCATACATCGCTACAAAATTTTTCACGTTTCCGCAATTAATATGTACGGAACTGGAAGACCAATCACAATGCAGTATATAAATCATGTAAGCAAGCAGACCAATCACAATTCAGGATTTAAATAAACGTATGTAAGAGGACCAATAACAATCCAGTATACATAATTATCAGTTGTATATATTCAAGTATTACAATAACGCCATAAAAGGTGAAAATTTTAACAATGTAAGTCAATTTTCACACTTTTACTTTATATTACTGAAATGAAGTGTAATATTTTTTTTTTTACAATTTTGTTTTACTAATACCCAACTGACAACCTAGAAACAATCCTAATTCATGTTAGTGTGTGTTAAATTTACAGTTATATCTTTCCTGCATCGCCTTAAAAGGCGTTGTTTATGTTGTAATATCAACAAAAGGATAAGATCTGTCAGAACGGTAACGTTAGTGAAGATTAAAGCAATCTGTCTGTATAAATCATCGAGCAGATACAGTATATTATTACATTGCATGTGTAAATGATCTGCTGTGAATGCGCAGGCCCGAGAGACTCCCTAGTCCTAAAATAACCCGTGCACTGGCATCCAAAGCACGGCTTTTATTCATGCAGACTATGAATTGACAGTCTGAATAACTTTAACCATGCGTATATGGATCTGATATTGTGTCGTGCACTTAAATCAATCGAAACAACTTCGTGAGGCTAATATTACCAAAAGCAGTGGACACTAAATATTCATTTACAACTTAAAATGTCTTACAGGTCGAGATATTCAGAAGGTAGCTCACGTTCAACTCAACCGGTGGTTGATTTCACCTCTCCCGGTTTAGCGGTGATGGAGGTTGAACGTCTTCTGGTCTCTGGAAAATCCATCTACTCTAACGCAGATGAAGTCTGGCCTAATCTTTACATCGGCAACATGTAAGCACACCGCAGTTTTTTCACATTAATTCTTATTTATAGCTTGCATATGCGTAAAAATGACACATTTGTTGTTCAAAACGTATTTTTAATGCTTATTGGTAAAGTTACGTAGTTATCTGCATAACGAGTTGCTGCTGTTCCTAATGTAGTATGTGTTGTTGAACACAAGAGGGAGCTGTTTCTATAAAAATAACTTGAACCTGAGTATTTAAAATAACAAAAATGTTATATGAATTAACAAAGCAACTAAAACAAGTGTTCTGCTGACATTTCATAACCTGTATGTTTAATACTTCTCTTTAGGGATATAGCTGAAAACTGCGCAGAGATGAGAAGGCATCGCTTCACCCATGTCCTGAACTGCGCCCACAGCTCCAGACGTGGCGGTGAGATCTATGATGGCATGGGGATCACATACATGGGCATAGACGCACACGATTCACCCACCTATGACATGAGCGTCAATTTTAACAAAGCTGCTGAATTTATACATACAGCACTGAAAGAAAGAGGTAAGTGTGTGTCCTATTAAACCAGTCTACGCTCCTGCAACTGAGGGTCACTAAACTCTATCTTCTCATCGAAGGCAAAATCCTGGTTCACTGTCATGTTGGAGTGAGTCGATCAGCAACTGTAGTTTTGGCATATTTGATGCTGAAACACAACATGACGCTGGTGGAGGCAGTCCAGAAGGTAAAAGAAGGAAGAGGCGTCTTTCCCAACCGAGGCTTCCTCAGACAACTCATTGACCTTCATATTAAATTATACGGCTACAGAAACTAGATACACAACAGCCAGGGGAGACAATGAAAATTGGGGGGACAGGAGAAACATGGACTGATGCGGGTTTTATTATTTTTGGAGCAGAAACTTATGCAGATTGTTCATTTGAAATGTATTTGATCTCTTTCTGATTTGTGTTGTTTTATTCAGTTCAAATAATTTTAAATGAACATATTAAAACGAACATAGCTGATGATGTATTATCTCTCTTGCTTTTTTTATTGAGTAAACATTAACATACATGCCCGTTTATTCAAGTGCAAATATTCAACAATATACAATTATGCATATAAATAGACAGAAAAAAGAGGGGAAAAACAGCTACAAAAATACACACATTAATAAATAAATAAACAAACAAGCCAGCCAGGAAGGAATAAAATAAAATAAAATAAAATAATAACAAATAAATAAATAAAACTAAAAATTAAATTTAAAAAAATATAATAAAAAAAGAAAAGAAAATAAACAGAATAAGAGTATAACTGGGTATTAAAATGTCAGATAAATACTTTGTAGAGCTTACAAATGTTTAAAGCCAGGGAGGAATAAAATAAAATAAAATAATAACAAATAAATAAATAAAACTAAAAATTAAATAAAAAAAAATATAATAAAAAAAATAATAAAATAAACAGAATAAGGGTATAAGTGGGTATAAAAATGTCAGATAAATACTTAGAGCTTACAAATGTTTAAAGCAAGGGAGGAATAAAATAAAATAAAATAAAAAATATAATAAAAAAATAAAATATAATAAACAGAATAAGGGTGTAAGCAGGTATAAAAATGTCAGAAAAATACTTTGTAGAGCTTACAAATGTTTAAAGCCAGGGAGGAATAAAAAATAAAAATTAAATTAAATTAAATTAAATTAACAGAATGAGGGTGTAATTGGGTATAAAAATGTCAAAAAAATATTTTGTAGAGCTTACAAATGTTTAAAGCCAGGGAGGAATAACATAAAATAAAATAATAACAAATAAATAAATACAATTAAAAAAAAAAAAAAAAATATATATATATATATATATATAAAAATAAAAAAATAATACAATAATAAAATAAAATAAACAGAATAAGGGTATAATTGAGTATAAAAATGTCAGATAAATACTTAGAGCTTACAAATATTTAAAGCCAGGGAGGAATAAAATAAAATAAAATAAACAGAATCTGGTATAAAAATATCAAATAAATACTTGCAGAGCTTACAAATGTTTAAAGCCTTTCTAGCTTTTATTGTTATTTTTTATAGACTTCTTAAAATAACCTCTAATACTATGTACAGCCTTTCTTCTGTAACTAAACCCTAAAAGTGGTGGTTTAGTATTAGTATTAGTACATTTTTAAAAATGTTCATTAAAAGCACCTTTTTATCCTCTTTAGAATATTCAGTGAAGCAAAAAAGTGCATTTTCGCATAAAAGTGACAGAGGTCTATAACTGAATATTTTCACTGATTAATTTCAGTATTATCTCTCCCACTGTTTAAGGAGTTACGGAGTTTACGTTACTGCCTTGCGTTAGTTCCGCAGTTGCCATAGCGACCTAACTATATACGGAAACAATTACAAGCAGCTGACGATACAAACCAGCGAATAAGGTATTATTGTCTTAAACGATTTATTAGTCTAAAAATTCAGATTTTGAATGCTCGTGCAAATGTATCAGGAATACTTATTTACATATAGAAAGTAAAATGTTAATGGTGAACTCTCAAAAATCCATCAAATTAGAGACACGGTGATTCAATAACTAATTTTTTTCAATATGTAAACACATAATGGAATCACTTCTGAAGCACGCTAACGAAGAAGATGGCTAGCCCGCAAACATCCGAGCTGCCCCCGCCGCATATTGACCCGACGCAAGCACCGGTGGCCTTCGGTAACTGGGCGATTCCGAAGCTGATGCTGGAGCTGCAGGACGCGGAGCGGTTTACCCGGCAGAGGGCGCTCGCTGCACTCTGCGACCTCGTCCACGACCACGAGCGGGCCTATGAAGCCATTCTCAGTGGTAAACACATCCTTATTAATAAACTCGTTTGTCTATCCTAAGAAGCGAAATAGTTGCTAAATTAACTTATTTCTGCATTTTGAATTTCTATAGTCTTTCTAGAGCCTAAATATGTCTTTTAAAAAACCCACATGCTTTCAAACTGTTTCTTTCTGTTCTTCATAGGGTGTATGGAAAGACTTAAAATGTTGCTGCAAGATGAGGATGACTTAGTCAGGGTCAAAACCACTGAAGTGCTTTATACACTTGCTTCACACAGCTTAGGAAGGTGAGTCATGCACGAATCTGAGGGCTGACCGATTTCTAGTGTTTTAATTTTTGTAAGGTTTTGGCATGTGAATGTGCTTGGCCCTGCATATTATGGCTATATGTTATTTATGTCAGATTATGTCAGTATATTTCATATATTGACAGTATATAGAGTAAGTGAAACTTTAACAAGGCTCAACAATAAAGATTGTATTTATTTAAGTATATTTAAGTTATATTTTTCATGTTTGTGATACATATATATCTCATATATCTACTCACCAAGCCTTAGTTTCAAATTTCAAACATTTTGAAATACTATTTAAAATAACTGTTTTCTATTTGAATATTTTTTTAAAATGTAATTTATTCCTGTGATTTCAAAGCTGAATTTTTAGCATCATTACTCCAGTCACATGATCCTTCAGAAATCATTATAATATTCTGATTTGCAGCTAAAAAAGAAAACATTTATTATTATTTATTTATTTATTAATTATTATTATTATTATTATTATTATTATTATTATTATTATTATTATGTTGAAAACAGCTAAGTAGTGTTTTTTCAAGTTTATGATGAATAGAAAGTTCAGAAGAACAGCATTTTTCTGAAATAACATTATAATATAGTATAGTGTATAATGTTACAAAAGATCTTTGGATCTTTCTATTCATCAAAAATTCCTAAAAAATGTACTCAACTGTTTTAAATATTGATGATAATAGTAATATTTTTTTCTTGAGCAGCAAATCAGCATATATGATGTGATATGATATGATATGATTATATGATTTCTGAAGGATCATGTGACACTGAAGACTGGAGTAATAATGCTGAAAATGTAGCTTTGATCATAGGAATAAATTACACTTTATAATATGTTTAAATAGAAAACAGTTGTTTTAAAGAGTAAAAAAAAGAATAAAAATATTACTGTTTTAATATTTATTTTTATATATTTTTTAATATGTATATTATATTACATTTTAATAAAAGAATATATACAGGCTGATATGCACACTGTTTCCAAAATTGAGAATATTAAGAAATGTCTCTTCAAATCAGCATATTAAAATGATTTCTAAAGATTCATGTGACAATAAAGACTGGAGTAATGATGTTGAAAATTAAAAATAAATTAAAATCAATTTTAATATATATTATAATGAAAAACAGTGCTTTTAAATTGCAAAAACATTTCACAGTTTTGCTGTTTTTACTGTATTTTTGTAGTTGTCAGCACACTTTCAAAAATGTACATTTAAAAAGGTAAATTTCCAGAAAAATTGAAAAAAAAAAAAGTTTTTTTTTTATTTTGCCCAAAGAATATTTTAGTGCATTTTAGATTGGCCAAGCCTTTGAAAATGTAATATTTAATATCACAAAGATGGAGGTGATATTTTTTAAACTCCACACACGTCATTTTTTTCCATTTTGACTTTTGCTTTCCAAAAGTATTAAATATACAGATATGTGTGTTCACACAGAGATGCCTTTCTGAAATTTGACATTGTGGGTCCCCTCGCAAACCTGATTGAGGACCCTGTGAATGCCTGTCGTAAAAACGTGCACGAGGCACTCAACAGGATTGCTGAATTTCCTTCAGGTGACTATTGTTTCTTATACAGTAAATATATTTCAAAAGCTTTTTATTTGACAAGTCCTCTGTTGTGTCCTCTACAGGAGCAGTGTTTATGGTGTCTATGGGGCTGGTTCCCAAACTGGTACTGAAGGTCCCAGATGAAGAAGAGAGCATCCGTGCTTCAATTCTCTCCACATTGAGCTGCTGTGTGAGTGTGAACGCCCTGCCTGCGCTGGAGAGTGATGCGGTTCATGTCCTAAAAGATGAGCTCTCTCACCCCTCCCCTGCCATCCGCCGGGCAGCCACATCTACTTTAGTGGGAATCAGGTAGGCAAAATGGTATACAAAAGTTTAGTTCAGGTTAAGGGTGACTGTGAACATAGTGCAGGTCAGAGACTCTTTAAAAAAAATAAAAAGGAGCATGTATTTCTTTCCTGTTCTCTCCTAGTGTGCCTGCAGATGGGAAGATGAAGGTGTGTGAGGAGAATCTTCTGCAAGTGTTGGTCAAGCTGTTGTCGGATGATGACCAAGGAGTTGTCGCTAATGCTGCAGGGACCATTATGAACACGGCTGTTATCACTAAGGGTCAGCACAAAATCACGTTTCAGTAATTTTTGTAATGTATGAGCCAATGCTGATGTTAGAATTACAATTAAATATCTATTATAGTGCTATATGTAGGGATAGTTCACCTAAAAATAAAAATTCAGTCATCATTTATTCACTCTAATGCATCCAGACTTTTTATTTTATTTTATTGAACACAAATGTAGATGTTGTGGTTACCAACATTTAGAACAGTCACCAATATATTTTCCAATATTTTCTTTTCTGTTCTGAAGAAGAGAGAAAGTTATACAGAGTTATGAGGGTGAATAAATGATGACTGAATTTTAATTTTTGGGTGAACTACCCCTTTAAAACCTCTAGATGGGGTTGACGTTTGTTATATGCACATACATTAGATCAGGGGTTTTCAGACTTTTTGATGCCATAGTCCATAGTCAGAGTTTGTGGAATTTTGTCGATCATGTGCCCTCCAATTTCACTTCCTGTCATTTCTCAACTGTCCTACCAGAATAAAGGCAAAAAAACCATATATATATATTATTTATATAATCAGGTGCTTAGCCTGAATTGTAAAGGAAATAAATTAGGTATAAATTAGAAAATGTAGAAAAACGGGCAACATTTTTAAAAATAATTATTTAAATTTTTATTAATTAATTTTTTTTGTAAGTATTAAAAGGATTGTGTATTTATTTCTTATTTAATTGTTAATTTTTATTTTATCTGTTTTTTATATGTAATTTTTTTATATGTAAATAGGAAATAAGCATCATTAGATACTATTATAGTTTTTATTAATATTTTAAATTAATTTTTAATTTGAATTTTTATTATTTTTTTTTGTTAAAAAAAGTATTGAAGTATTGTATTTATTTTTGTAAGTTTTAGTTATTTTAGCACATTAAGTGAAACATAAAATAACATGTTGCCTTGACAGCTAGATGAAATAAAATAAATGTAGCATTTTTTAGCATCACGACATACTATTATAGTTTTTATTAATATTTTAAATTAATTTTTATTTAAAATTTGTATACATTTATTTTTTTGTAAAAAAAAAAAAAAGTATTAAAGTATTGTATTTATTTATGTTATTGCATTAATTATTTTTTATTTTTTATTTTTTTTTTTTTTTAAATATGTCTGTATAGTTTTTATTCTTTTAGTTTAGTTATTTTACTACGTTAAGTGAAAAATAAAAATAACATGTTGCCTTGACTGCTAGCTGAAATAAAATAAATGAAGCATTTTTAGCATCTTGGGATACTATTAGTTTTTATTAATATTTGGAATTCATTTTTTAATTTTTTTAAAATAATGTTTTTTAAATATCTGTATAGTTTTTATTCTTTTATTTAAGTTTTATTTATTTTAGTACATTAAGTGAAAAATAAAAATAACATGTTGCCTTCACAGCTAGCTGAAATAAAATAAATGCAGCATTTTTTAGCATCATGAGATACTATTATACTTTTTATTACTATTTTGAATTCATTTTTTTAATGTTTATTTTTTGTAAATATTCATTTTTATTTGACATATTTCTGTATACTTTTTATTCTTTTATTTCAGTTTTATTTATTTTAGAACATTATTATACATTTAATACATAATTTATAATTACATTTATTTTAGTTAAAGTTTAGGTTCATTTTTAAAACTATAATAAGTCTAGTCTACAAACATAAACCTGACTTTATTTCTTCAGAACAATGATGTTTTGGCCAACATCAACATCATCAGCCACTGAAGTGTTTCTTAGATGTTGTAAAAAAACAACAGGCAACAGATGTGTGATTCTAATAATGTGAGCACCAACAACAACAACAATTTCTAATTCTATATAATTCTATTACTTGATTAGGTCCTCTAGAATATGTGTATCTAGAAATATATCACACAGATGTTCTTTAAAATGTTGTTAGGTCTACTCATATTGCCACACTTTACAGTGAAAAACAAAAATATAAATAAAAAATTATAAAACGTGTAAACTATTGCCTGGAAAATATTCAGGTTTCTATTACATTTAAATTATTTTTCTACTCACCATCAAAGTACTTTCAGATGTATAAACCTGAAAAGAATCATAAAAAAAGTCTGCAGAATAAAATAATTTTCATAATTTCCGACCAGTAAGAAAATAACAGTAATATTATCAGAATCCATAGATTTGATTTGATTATTTTTATTTTTACAAATGTCTTATTATTAAACTAAATTTTTACACTGTTTTTACATCAAATTCACCTCTTAGCACTCCCTTGTGGCCCTTTGGGGGTCCTGGACCCCAGTCTGAAAACCTTTAGATTAGATTAGACTAGGCAAGATCTCATTATCTTCCTGTTTCCAGGTAAAACCGAGGCGCTGAACGCAGGTGCCCTCGCCCCTCTCCTGCAGCTGGTGGTGAGCGAGAATACGGCGGTGTGTGCCAATGCCCTCCGTGCCCTTACAGTCCTGGCAGAGGTTCCTAGGGCCCGGGCACAGCTGCTGGAGCATGTGCCTCTGCTGAAGACCAGACTCACACACCCTACCGCCATCATCCAGAGAGCTGCATCCACTGCCATTGAAGTCATCTCCTGGAAACCATGAGGAAAACAAGAGTTCACCTGACACAAGACCTGGTGTGATATAAAACAAAAAATCAGTGGAAACACACTAATTAAAAAAAGAACTAAAAGAACAGAATAATAGTCACAATTAAGAATTCTGATGAATGACGTTGTTTGTTTTGAATTCTAAATCTGTTATAGATCAGCTGCGTAGCAACTATTCCAACCCGCGTACGTGACTGACATGCTTTAGAGATGTTAATATAGTGTAAACGTATTGAAAGGTAAACTATGTCAAATTCTTGTGGTGTGGTTTAATCCCAGTGTAGTGTAAATGTGCAGTGTCATGTTTTCGGAAAACCCCTCGGTGCGGCGAATGGATTGAACCAGCGGTCAACGGCAGCGAGCACGTTCTCGCTATCTGTCACACGACATGCGGAGTCACGACAGATAAATATTTGTGTCTGGTTGTTGCCAACCAGTCCGAGCTAATACAGGGCACACGCTGAGTTTGGTTTGCCCGCTCCGTTCTATAAAGTCATATTTGTTCTTGTGGAATTAAACGGGAGGATTATATCGCCGGGAGGAGTGCGGGTGGAGGCTGTGTATTTTGGGATCATATTTGCTGGATAGGTAAGTTTATACTTAACATACTGTATCTGTTTGATTAAATTAAAGTGAAATTATTTTAGGCAGCGCAAGAAATTCTCCGAATTGAACCGACGGTGCCTGGTCTGTTACTTGAACATATCTATAATATAGTATAGGTTACTTATTTAAGTCTAACGGTGATACTAAAGTAATCAGAGCAAGTGCACGTTATGGTATAAGGTCATTTGTCTGGCTCTTCATCGAGCTAAAATCACAAATCGACACAGGATTGATGTAGTCGGCAAGATTATGGCAGTGGATGATGCGATGCTTTTACATAACACGAGGCGACAGAGCCGGAGAACAGGTGCCTATGGCAAGCCATTTCAACATTTAATAGTATCCCTTTCATGTTCCTAGCACTTGTTATTAGTAAATCACAATAAAGCAACTAGAATCTATTTCAGCTTGATTAGCTGTTAATTAATACTGGTACTTGATTTGCTGCTATTCATCATCCCGCTTGCAAATTGGCAAGAGATAGAAATGACTAGAACATATTTTAGTTGTTGCTGGCACCCATTCCAGTTTTATTCATTAGATGCTAACTTTCGCAATAGAGGGTTTGCACTTGCGTCATGGTTTGGTCAGTTTCCCATACTGGTGATAGTCGGAATTAAACAACAGCATGGGTTTCACTTTTAATTTATGCTGTCTAAACCATGGAAAAAAACATGTGGAAGTTGCTGAATCATATAGAGAACGTCTTAGTAAGCAGGAAAGGGCGCAATACTTTAACAGACTTAAATTAATAAGTGGTAAAGATGCATACGAGCAGTATTACTTAAGATGTAAGCCTAATATTTCACCTACCTGACCAGAAATGATAAGAACAAACATGAATGTTGTCAAGATTCTTGCCCTGGAAATCCTAGTTCAGTTTGCCTAACCACAAACGCCTTTTGTTCCTCAGTTTTGCGCACTCTTCTCCTTGATTTGTTATAACTTTTGGCAGTATATAGTACTGAAAATGTTTTTTCCAGTCCAACCGATGAGTACAGTCCAAAAGAATCAGATTTGTGTGTTTAGACACAGGTTAGATGTCCAGATATCAAATATGTATCTGATGTAAAACCACAGGGCTGGAAATTAACAAGGGCTTGTGGCAAGACAAAGGAGCAAAAAAATGCCCTTGCACAATTAAACAATCTATTACGGCTGTCACGATTACAATGAAATGTGACAATGAACGAAAAGTGTCAATTCACGGAATTACATTTCGATTTGCTCACACTGCATCAGATTGCTTTTACACACTGTTCTGTGCAGCGTTGAGCCTTATGACCAATCAAATGCATTTCTGTTGAACATACAAATGCTTTGGCCAATCAGATTAGATTCATCAGCACTGAAAATGCTGGAGCTGTTGATGAGTATGCACGCTTGCAAATTCCGTCATCATAAACAACACAGTGCAAATATGATGTAAATAAAAGATTACTTAATTTCGTAGCTTCAGCAATTATAACGGAGTTTTTGCATAACTTGTGCTAGACTTGGCTGACGTAATGGACCGACACATGTGGCCTTGGACCACAAAACCAGTGATAAGGGTCAGTTTTTTGAAATTGAGATTTATACATCATCTGAAAGCTAAATAAATAAGCTTTTCATTGATGTATAATAGTAGGACAATATTTGGCTGAGAAAATATGGAATCTAGGGGTGCAAAAAAAATCAAAATATTGAGAAAATCAGCTATAAAAATTTTCCAAATGAAAAGTTCTTAGCAATGCATATTACTAATTAAAAATGAAGTCTTTATATATTTACAGTAGAACATTTAGGAAATAATATCCTAACAATGTTTGGCAATAATCATCATTAATCATAATTAATAATCATCATTACAATATAAAGAGCATGAATCTACAATAATAATTTTTGCCATAATATTGCAGCCCTATGAGCTCCTGTTTTTTACATGTATAATTTAGATACAATTTTAAAGAGTCTATTGTTATTGACAATAGTTTAAAATATTAATTAAAGTAACTGGGTAAATTAAAGTATTTGACATTAAAGTCAACATTGTATGGTTTTTATAATAATAAGGTGATAATAAAAATTGCCCCCTCACAAATGTAAAAAAATGTCCCTTTAAATCAATTCCAGGTGGCACCTGGAAGTGATAATTTTTTAAATTACTAAAAAATCCAACAGTGACTTGAGTATATATAGTAAAATATAAATCACTCTTTGATTTCTTACTAGTAATTAAAAAAATAATCACTAGTAGTGACATTAAAGTAATAGTTAACTTAAAGCAATAAATTGTAAAAATGGATTGCCATAGATGTGTGACGCTGATGGGAGCTGAGAAAAAGCTTTTCTCCTAAATATAAATGGAATATTCTCAACCATTTTACATCCTGCTCTTTAAAAATAGTGAATATTTTTATATACCGTTTGTTTTTTTTTCTGCGTCATACTATGTAACACCACTTTGAGGCAGATCCTGCAGGCTGTATCATATATTCTAAGTTGTAGCTTAAACATTTCACCTGAAATCTCAGAGGAATGTACAGCGTGTTAATTACTAAGACCATCAATCCCCTGCTCATGAGAGATCCTAATTATCAGTAGCTGATGTGCAATACATTTCTGAATCCAATTAACCGGTGGTCGTTAATACCAGCAACTACTCAAAGTCTGCCTGAGCTCATAAGCAGACATCTGTTTGAGCAATTCAGTCAAATATGTATTATTACTTCATATCAAACACCCACGTTTCGTGCTGCTTCTCTAAGCAGGCCCAGATTATGTAATGCACCTGACATCCATATCCAGTACCTTAGAGAGAATGAAGGAATGTGGCCAATATAATTGAGATCTGTGGATCAATTGACCACATGTAGCAGGCCATCTGCTTGCTCAAAAGCAGCCATCTGCTGTGATGACTCATCAGCCAGCGTCTTACTGCTTATTAAAGACGTCTCTGAAACCCACAATCAATCACAGACAATAAGCCCTTGTACGTACTATAAGGCTGATTCGCTAGGTGTTAAAAACAGGCTGATTTTATATAAAAATACTTATTATTGTGTCAGTGATTGGAGTGCATATGCAATTTTATATTAAGCAACACATTTACACTCTGCAGGGACATGTTTTTGTCATCTCTCATTAAAACAAGGACCACTGATGCATTTCAACAGGTTGTCATGACAGTAGGATTATTCTTATGCATAAACATAACCTCCGTGATCTGGGATCGGGATGTTGCATGGATGTGTGTTTAGTGAAAACAGTGTTTGGATGAAGTCTAAGATTTGTTTGAAGAGCATGAGCCTGCTTGACAAGTTCATTCACCGGATGGATTTGATTACAGCCTTAGGATAGAATAAAGCAAAGATTTATGTTTGAGTCTTTTGTACTCACGCTTCAAGCTTCTTAACCATGGAGGGATTACATAGGACCCTTCTATAGGATTTTTAATTAAAATGTGACCGACCCCTTTGCAATCTGATCAACCCTGCAGGGATGAATGGATAGGAATCGGAGAGGTGGAGAAGGGGGAACAGGGTGTGTTGATGGATATATGGGAAGGCAAAGTATTGCATAGTTGATTATTCCATTCATATCAGTTTTAAGTGTTCAGTTACTGTATTTACTGATGATGAGCTTTTCAAGAAATGATTTGAACTTGTATCGACTAGATTGTTGGCTGTGATTGAGCGTTTATAAGGAGTGTCAATCTTTATCTTGGTGTAGTGGGCTGAGATTGATCTCTGAAGAGGTGGAAGATTGTTTCTGCTTGTTGAATGTAAACGAGGAATGGCAAACGCCTGAGTTTGGGGATAGGAGATGGGATGGGAAAGAGTCTGTCAAGAAAAGTGAGCCCTGCAATATTTCAGAGGAAGAAAAAACAGACCAAAGCAAAAGAGTGATTTTATGTAAGTCAAGATTTTATTTTTTTTAGCACTAAAAAACTGCATGACTTTACTTTGTGGTACTGTTGTGGTACTATACAAGAAAATACAGTAACAATTTAGTATTAGGACCAATTCTCACTGTTAAAGGGGTCATCGGATGCAGAGTTCACTTTCATGTTGTTTGAACATTAATGTGTGTTGGCAGTGTATGTACAAATCTACCCTATAATGATAAAAATCCGTGCAGTGGTTTTTAATGAATCTGTAAAAATAATATCCCCTTTTTCAAATAGAGCCATTCTCAGATGCCTGTCATTGTTGCGTCACACCCACAGAGGCCACTCCCACGATAGTTGATTGACATGAGCGTCTTACCTCAGACCAGCTGTCACAGTTCAACCTCCATTGTTTAGATGCGGTAGCAGGGATGTAAGTTAGACAAGAATATCTCAGATTGAGCAATTGAGGTGTTGTGTTGCTGGATGTTATAATGAACATAGTGGTCGTCATTTATTCCCGACATCTGAGCCGCTGAAGATGCAGTGGATTACGTTTATTTGTGAAGAGAATGTGCCTCCCGATCTATATAAATGTGTCTATGTTTGCACAAATCATTCGTGATCCAGCTTCACCTACAGCAGAAGTGAGTATAAGGGTTTTTATGAATCTCTGCAATCACCTTTCCTAATAACATGCTAGTTAGCAAGTTTTGCGGCTAAATGCGGCTAAAGTAAACAATCTCTCAGAGCAGCAGAGAGAAGAGAGGGGCGGGGCGAGCAGAGCTCATTTGCATTTAAAGGAACAGTCCCTCAGAATGAGATCATTTTTGCAGAGCTGATTTTGGCAAGGTAAAAAGGGTGTTGTATTAAACTACCATTGAGAATTTTTAACCAAAGTATATTATAGACTTTTCATTAAGACCCTAAAGAATCATATCAACTTGTGGAAAATGGGCATCCGATGACCCCTTTAAAGGAGTAGTTCACTTCCAGAACAGAAATTTACTGATGATGTACTCATGTACATGTCTTTCTTCCTTCAGTCGTAAAGAAGGAGGATTTCACTCCATATAGTGGACTTCTATGGTACCCGTTACTTTGAACTTTCAAAATGCAGTTTAAAAACAGCTTCAAATGGCTCTAAATGTTCCCAGCCGAGGGTCTTATCTAGCAAAACAATTGTTTATTTTGTACAATTCGTAACCTTTTTAACCTCAATGCTCATCTTGTCTAGCTCCGCGTGAACTCTGAATTCTGGTACAAAACAGTTAGGGTAGGTCGAAAAACTCCTGTCTCATTTTCTCCTCCAACTTCAAAATCATCCTACATCACTGCAGAAGTACCAACCCAGTGTTTACAAAGTGAACATGCAAAGAAGATCAAATGCCCTTTACAAAAAAAGGTAAAACAGCGACATAGGACAATTTTGAAGTTGGAGGAGAAAATGAAATGAAATTTTTTCGACATACCCTGTCTTGAGTACACATGCACATCGTAGAGCTAGACAAGACAAGCATTTGAGGTTAAAAGTATAGAAATTGTAATTTTTAGAAAATAACGGATCGTTTTGCTAGATAAGACCTTTCTTTGTCAGCTGCGATCGTTTAGAGCCCTTTAAAGCTGTATTTACACTCCATTTTAGAAGTTCAAACTCACAGGCACCATAGAGGTCCACTATAAGGAGAGAAATCCTAAATGTTTTCCTCAAAAAACATAATTTCTTCATGACTGAAGAAAGACATGAACATCTTGGATGGCAATGGGGTGAGTAAATTATCTGTAAATTTTTGTTATGGAAGTGAATGTCTCCTTTAACTAGTTGCTTATTAGCACGCCTATTATAAACAGATTGGCTGTTTGTTAGTACTTATAAAGAGCATATTATGCATAACCATATTGTACATCCCTAATCCTACTCAATACCTAAACTTAAAATTAAAATGCAAAATTCATGGTTTTAATGGTTTGTTAATAGAAGGAACTGGACTTGAAAATATGTATGCCATACAGGTCAAAGGTCACAAGAGAGCCTCAGAAAAATTAAAGCTACGCCTCAGTGCCTGTGAACACCACATGCTATGTTTACAGAGGATTTGTAGATCAGTGGTCCAGCATGACTGTGATATTAAAGTAATAGCCAAGCAAAAGGTCATGAGTTTTCATATGACATTAAGATCAAGGTAAACATATGTGGCATTTGTTCATTTCGTTCTGTGAAGCTGACTAGCGTGCCTCCTGCCTCCACACACACAGACACACACACACACACACACGTGTGTCTGTGTGTGAGAGTGAGAGAGCAGGTCACACTGTACCCTCACTTATCTCTCACAGCAGCTTGCTGGTCATATGTTTTTGCTGGACTGAGATAAGTATGTTTCTCTCTGAGAAATGAGATGAGACACAAGGATCTGTTTTGGAGGATGGACTGACTATGACAGACAACAACGTTATGAAACCTCACGTGAAAGCAGGATTTATTGTATAACTTACAGAAAGTTATCGTATACAACTAGTTATTCAACTAGTGCGAGTGCTTTGGGTGTAGAGCCTGGTTTATACGTGCCACATCAGCACGAGTGTGAAGGTGCATGCTGCAAAAAATACGGACGGTGGATTTTCAAGCTAAAATAAAGTAATGACAGATTGAGTGACAGAGGTGAACATGTTGGTTTTCATGTGGAAAAAAACACATGTAAGCACTGTCACCGACAACCAGCTTAGCTTTAGCCTACTTTTCTTTTTGTTTTCATTTTGAAAAGCTTGTTATCTTTGCTGTTCACCTCACGTTACACTATGGAGGCTTGTCTTCATTTAATTTTATTTGTTTGATACCTTAGTGTTTGCTACATTTGCTGTAATTTATTAAATTTATTTGCACATGCGGACCACTTATGTGCAACCAAAATAAGAAAAGTGCTCTGTAAATAAGTTTGCATACCGACATGGTTGACAGCTGTTAATGTACAATTACCATTTTAGATAAATTCGCATTTCAGGGGTTAAATATGACGTTATTGGGGTCACTTCATCCCGCGGACATAAAAATCTACCTGCGGCAACTGTGTAAAAGTAGCCCAATTCGGCAACACTGCTGTCAGTGCATATACTTACTTGCCAGCAGCACGCCAAAATAAAAGCTTACTAATTTTAGGTTTGAAAATGATGAAAATTCATATAAAAAAGGTATTATCATTTTATTTTTAAGTTTACTATAAAACAATTGTATTTTTATTCAATGCTCCTTTTTATTTTAAAATATAATAGTATTATAGTAATACCACACTTTATTTTGTTTATAATTTTATAAAAAAAAACTAAATAAATAAAGTCCAATAATATTATTATCACTATTATTAATTTATTTTTTAAGAGTTACATTTAATGAGTCACACAGTGTTTAGTGTGAGGACCAAACCAAATCTTCAGGTGTCTTATGAGAACCAGGCTAAAAAAAGTATGTGCACCACTGTATATAATACAGCACGTGGTGTAGGCTATGCCATGTCTTGTCTTATTCGTTTTTGTTAATAAACATTATGTAAGCTAGTTTGTCATTGTAGCCTACTGTAGAAAGTTAGTCGCAAAAGAGCGACCAGTGGGAAGAATGAGTCTAGAGCCCGCGGTCTAGAGGTGCGGCCTTTTGTAATATTCTTACAAATTTGGCACCTTGTGAAATATGTATGATTTTTCATGATTATTCATGATCCAGTTTCTTACAGCAGAAGTGAGTATAAGGGGGTTTTTTTCCTAAAAATGTTCTAGTTGGCAAGTTTAGCGGCTAAACATGGCTAAATGCGGCTAAAGTAAACAGGCTCGTCACTCCACAGAGAGAAGAGAGGGGCGGGGCGAGCAGAGCTCAATAACATTTAAAGCAGCCTCGACCAGAACGGGATGAATTTTGCAGAGCTGATTTTGACAAGGTAAAAAGGGTGTTGTTTTACACAACCATTGAGAATTTTTAACCAAATATATTATAGACTTTTCATTAAGACCCTAAAGAATCATATCAACTTGTGGAAAATGGGCATCTGATTACCCCTTTAAAAACGCTGATTTATTTAGGAGCAATACACCACTTTTGTGTTTTTCAGCAGTTCTGCTATAGCTTTGTTTAAAATTATTTAAAATATTAGTTACTCTGTTGTGTGTAAATCATGAACTTCAATCTAAAATCACACACTCATAACACTGTTTTTGGGATTAGTGAAAAAGATCCTGTGACATTCCACAGACATTGTTTGCAGTTTTTTTTCTGTGTAAATATCTAAAAATACAACATATTCCACTGCACCACTTTTCTATTTCTTTGTAAACATGCGCTCGTCAGATTTTTTTGACACTTTTCCTCATGTCTTGCGCACATGATATCTGTTCTCAAAATGCAATGCTCAAGTTAAAACCGTTTTTAAAACTTGTTAAAACTTTTAAAAATTGCTCCTCTGCATTTTTTCCCCATTCCATTGACTAACATTTGTTTTTCAGCACATTCCGTTTAAATGGCCCTGAAGAAAATTGTAGTTGCACATGCAGGACTGTATACAGCATATATAAACCATCTTAACCACAGATATGCTCTTAAATAAGGCTCTTTTTGTACAATATTTATATCCTTGGTATCCCGTAGTGCTGTTGGCCAGAGGTCTGTAATGTGTTTCAGTGTTTTATGCCCCGTCCTGCTGCCAGTACAGCATCCTAACACAATAAAGCCAAAATGGATGCTTCCATAAACATCCATCAGTGGGGCCATTAGCTTTCAAATCTGCACTCATGTTTCAGTTTTGTCTCATAAAAATTCGCCAGGAAAAAAAAACACCCACATACCAACATTGCTGACAGCACACTTAAAGCAGCTGTACTTGAATTGAATATAATATCTAAATAGGTTTTCACACAATAACAACATGCTCACGAACAAACAGCCAGGCGTCATCTAATAAATCTATGCAGTGTGCCGCCCATGGGCAACAGCACAATGGCTGGGCTCAAAACACTTAATCCCTCACATTATGTGTGTGTGAAAGAGAGAGATGGCTTGCGCTTCACAAAACCAGGCCCACACACATGCACCAGCCTGCTGTCTGCAATAACATTAATTGTTATGATGGCATTCAAAGCCTGGTCATCTACTGCAACAAGAGCATTGCTTATTGTTGTATCCCTCTATCAAATTAAATACATACTTTATAAATCTGTACAGACATTTTATAACAACAAACCATAATAATAAGCATGTTTGTGAAAGGATGCATGAATTTAAAATTCTGTTGATATCAGTAATGATTTTTAATTATTTGATGGCCATTAAAAGATAAATGGTTGATATTAAAATTCTTTATTTTGCCTAAAACAATTAAGCATCATAAGTTTATGAATTAGTTAATCATGTTAGTAATTCCATTTGTAGTAATAATTAAATTATTTAATTAATAATTGTGTTATTAAAAAGGGAAATTAGATTACACAATTAAAAAAAAAAAAAAAAAAATGATGGCCAATAATTTATAAGTGGTTGATATTGAAATTCTGTACTATTTTGTCAGAAATTAGTGCAGGACTGAATCTGAGCATTGCAACATTATAATGTACAGTATAAAAAAATAGATATTAATTTGCCAAAATTGAAAAATGGATATGAGATTTGCCAAATGCTGAAGATTAGTTATCAGTGTTAATAATTACATTTTTAGTATTTTATTAGTGTTACTAAAGGTTGATTTTAAATGACCATTAGATGATGAAATTAGCAACTAATTATTTTAAATTAGTTTATGTCCAACTAGAATGGTTAATATTAAAATTCTGTACTATTTTGTCTAAATAAATTCAAAATAAAATACTAAAGCAGCAATGAATTTAAGCATCACAACATTATAATTAACAGTATGAAAAATTTATATTAATTTTGAGATTTACTAAATGCTGAAGATTACATGCGTCAACATTAATAATTACATTTTTAGTAGTGTAGTTGAGGTCAGAAGTTTACATACACCTTGCAGAATCTGCAAAATGTTAATTATTTTATCAAAATAACAGGACAACTGAGGGACTTACACAATACTTACATGTTTCCCAGAAGACAAAATAAGTGAAATTTACCCTGATCTTTAAATTCCAAAGGTTTTCACCCCTGGCTCTTAATGCATTGTTTTTCCTTCTGGAGCATCAGTGAACGTTTGAACCTTCTGTAATAGTTGCATATGAGTCCCTCAGTTGTCCTCAGTGTGAAAAGATGGATCTCAAAATCATACAGTCATTGTTGGAAAGGGTTCAAATACACAAATATTTTTTCTGAAGAACAGCAGCCAGTTTAACTGTTCAGGACAAACAAGGGACTTATGAACCAACCACATAACATGTATTTTGTCTGATCCCTCTTATTTTGGTAAAATAATTGACATTTTGCAGATTCTGCAAGGTGTATGTAAACTTTTGACCTTGATTGTAATTAAATTATTAATGTTTATAAAAGGTTCATTTTAAATGACCATTAGATGATACAAAGGTACAGTTAATGTAAAAACAGGACATTAGCAACAGCACTTTCAACGTGGTAGTTTTGGACAGGCAGCCATCTTTTCTTCAGGAAATTTAGTTGTAAAGTTCTGTCTGCTAACAGAGGCATAGGCTTCAATGTTTTTTCAGTGACAGTAATTATTACTATGCTATTGATTATATGAATGTATTTGTGCATCCATGTGCATGTACTGTATATGTGTCTGATTTCCCTTGAGGATCTTTACATGTCTGGACCCCTCTTCTTTCTCACATATGACATAAAGCCCATCACTAAAGTCCCTTTAAGACAAGTCATTTCACTCGGTGGCCACCTTTGAAACGCCTCTCGGGCATTCAAGTGAAGCTTCTATCTCTTTGACTGGGGAAACATCAAATTATCTAAAACTGTTCAGTAAGGTCACTATTAAATTTCATATTTGAAAACACCAATGAAATATGACAGCAACAGGCTCATAAAATGCGTTTCTTATGTTTAAATACTGTAAAAGAAAAGATCGTTTTTTTATCATACTAGACCAGCCAATGCACATGCGCAGTCACGAACGCAAGTTTACAGACAATGCCTGTTTTTATAGGAACTGGAGTGTCAACTGCAGCTACAGTGACGCGATGACTTTACTAATCAACACTTGGCTCTTTCGTTTAGCACTTGGAGCGCATTCACCATATTGGGCGTTGCACGTTCTCACATTTATAAGCAATAGGAGTGCACAGTCTTGCTATATATGAAGTCTTTGCCCATCACCTCATGAATAAGGGTTCCCTATGCTTGTGTTTAGTGTAGTTTGGGGCGCAAGCCTTGTCAGAAAGACTGTAGTCTTAAATATTGACCTAAATTCTAGTCCACTGATGTCTAATATTCCTAGAAAGAGCCTGTTAACATTCCTCTTCACTTCAATGGCACTATTTTGAAATGTAATAGGAGAAAATTAATGGGGAAAATACACTATATGAATTAAGTATTAGGACACACCTCTTAATTATTTTGAATTTAGTAATTAAGAGGTGTGTTCTTTCATCCATACAGGGTATTTTCTAATTCATTTTCTCTTTTGGCAGTTCATGTTGCAAAGCCATTACTACAAGTGTATGAAATCAAGCTTTTAGTCATGCAGGCTGCATGTGCAAACATTTGTGGAAAAAAAATAGTTGTTCAGAAGAGACCAGTGAATTCAAGCATGGTACTGTGATAGGATGCCACATTTAGAGTTAGCCAGTACCTGAAATTTCATCCCTAGATATACAGTCAACTGTACTGTAAATGATATTATTGGAAAGTGGAGCATTTAGGAAAAGCAGCAAGAAGACCAGGTCACCAGTCGCCAGAGCAGGGTTACTGAGTGCTGAGGCACATGGAGCGTAAAAGCAAATGCTCTGTTGATTTTATAGCTGAGGATATCCAGACTTCCACTGGCATTTATGTCAGCACAAGAACAGTGTGGTGGGAGCTTCATGGAATGGGTTTCCATGACTGAGTAGCAAGCATAAGATCACTAAGTAAAATGGCAAGTGTCAGATGGAGTGTGTAAAACACACCACCACTGGATTCTGGAGTAGTGGAATCCTGTTCTGTGGAGCGAATCATGCTTCTCTGTTTGGCAATCCCACAATGGCAACCACAGTGATGGGGTTGGACTAGATCACTTACTTCCAGTGAAGGGAAAAAGGGATAGTTCACCCAAAAATGTCAGTTCTGTCATTAAATACTCACCCTCATGATATACTCATGTCGTTCCAAACCTGTAAGATTGTTGTTCATTTTTAGAACACAAATTAAGATATTTCTGATGAAATGCAAGAGTTTTCTGACCCTGCATAGACAGCAATGCAGAATATCGATAAAATAGTCCATTTGACATCAGTGCTTCAACCGTAATGTTATGAAGCTACGAGAATACTTTTTGTGTGCAAAGAAACAAAAATAACAGCTTTATTCAACAATTTTTTTTCTCTGTTGTGTCAGTCTTCAACGCACGCTCACCAGGGCTCGAAATTGCGACTGTTTTGGTCGCATATGCTCCTGGAATTTAATCTGCGCGACCTCAAAATATATTTGGAAGCATTTGTGCGAGTGCGTGTAATTGTTGTGGTGTGACTTGTTTTCATTTCTTTACAAAACTTTTGCTGAGTACTGCACAGTATATGACTGCTGTGAGCTGATACAGTGAGCTGTTCTAGTCATCGTTAGCTTACATAACATAACCAATTACACGTCATCTTTACATTCTTAGCTTTAATGCAGATTTTAGATATTAGCCGTCAATCACTCACTACGCTCCGTTGGAACTCGGAACCAGCCGGTTTTCGCTCCAAACATTTTCTTTCACCAATCTCTGTTCCGGCCAGACAAACAGCGCCTGATTGCTGGAGTAAGTTATCTTTCATGTGTGGTTTGGTTCAGGTGTTTTATGTAGCACAATTTCACAAAGCCAAAGTCTGTCAGGCCAT
This sequence comes from Labeo rohita, assembly GCF_022985175.1. Classification (NCBI taxonomy): domain Eukaryota; kingdom Metazoa; phylum Chordata; class Actinopteri; order Cypriniformes; family Cyprinidae; genus Labeo; species Labeo rohita. The sequence goes on along the minus strand of NC_066876.1, from coordinate 7,988,361 downwards.
TCTGTTTTTGCTTCAGATATTGAAATTATAATCTAATTTAAATCAGAAACGGCTCATGCATGCAGCATCTTTGTGTGGATTAAGTTTAAAAATGCTGTGGTTGCCTCTAATTTAAATGGCTACAGAGAGTTTGACCTGTAATAGAGAAAATAAACATCTTGTTCATCTACTCATATTTTCATACTTTCATGTCCCTTTCTTAAGGCAATAAATAATTATAAAAAAGACTTTCAGAATCAGCCCATTTGTTTGTAAAGCATCTGTAATCAGAATCGGCCATAAAGAGTCAAGATCAGTGCATTACTAAAAAGAAGTGTGTGGCAAAGAATTCAGGATCAGGTTCGACTGGTGAAGCTATTAATCATCAGGATGTTGCTGGCCGTTCCTCTCAATTGGCAGTTGTGGTGCTCCTTAATATTCCTTGAGTGCTCCTAAATTTTATTTGGTGCTAACACCAAACACCTGTTGGTGTAATGATCAGGCATCCCAAAAACTTTTCCATACAGTGTACTTCCAGAACCATAGCTGTGAAAAACCTTTGCAACTTGCAAAAAATATGTTTAGTATGAATATACAACAACTTCTGAATGAGCATCAATGGGCAAGAACTGCCACTTAGACAGGAAGAAATTGTTTTATTGACATGTACATAAACGGTGACACAAAATTTAGGGTCAGTACAATTTTTTAAAAACTTTTAAAAGACATTAGGAGTAGTTCACTTCCAGAACAAGAATTTACAGATAATGTACTCACCCCCAAGATGTTCATGTCTTTCTTTCTTCAGTTGATAAGAAATTATGTTTCTTGAGGAAAACATTCCAGAATGTTTCTCCATATAATGGACTTCAATGGTGCCCCCAAGTTTGAACTTCCAAAATGCAGTTTAAATGAAGATTCAAATGGCTCTAAACAATCCCAGCCGAGGAAGAAGGGTCTTATCTAGCCAAACGATAACAAATTGACAATTTATATACTTTTAAACCTCAAATGCTCGTCTTGTCTCGTCTGTGCATGTGTAGTCTGTGTAATCCAGGTCAATACAGTTAGGGTATATCGAAAAACTCCAGTCTCGTTTTCTTCTTCAACATCAAAATCAGCCTACAATGCTGTTTTACCTTTTGTTGTAAAGGGCGTTTGATGTTCTTTGCATGTAAACACTGGGTCGGTACTTCTCAAGTGATGTAGGACGATTTTGAAGTTGGGGAAGAAAACGAGATGGGAGTTTTTCAACATACCCTAACTATACTGACCATATTGAACTGGAGTTTACACAGACTTAGACAAGACGAGCGTTTGAGGTTAAAAAGTATATCAACTCTCAATTTGTTTAGAAAATGACCGATTGTTTCACTAGATAAGACCCTTCTTCCTCGACTGGGATCATTTAGAGCCATTTGAAGCTGCATTTAAACTGCATTTTGGAAGTTCAAACTTGGGGGCACCATTGAACCCCACTATATGGAAATAATTCCTGAAATTTTTTCCTCAAGAAACATAATTTCTTTTCAGCTGAAGAAAGAAAGACACGAACATCTTGAATGACAAAGGGGTGAGTAAATTATCTGTAAATTTTATTTTGGAAGAGAACTAATCCTTTAACGACTCCAAACTTTTGAACACTAGTTGATATTACAATAATAGACCAGTGTGAAAAACTCAACCAAGTCATTGTCAGAAAACAGGAACAAATGCTATTAAAATGTTTTATTAAAGTCCACAAATATGTATCATCCAACATTGTTTTGGGATGTATTCTGCCTGGGAAATTTGGCTGTTTACTCTGACTCTTCTAAAATGTTTTATCAGTGTTTGGCATGAAACAATTGTGGTTGAATAATTGTCCAAAACGCAATATGTCCTCTGACTGAGTTCAATTTGACTTTGAATCTGTGTCATACCAGGATCAAAGCAGCTTACAAACCAACCAGCTTTCACCCCCTGCTAACTGCACGAAATCTTCCGTCCTCATCCACATTACCGTCTGCTCCTGTGTTAATGACTGCAAAATTGCTATTCAAGACAGCATGAAGCATAAAAGACTGAATTTACAAATGGGAAATAATTGGGGTGGGACTTGATTTCACCCATCAGGATTTGATTGAACTTTGAAAAGTGGTCTATGATATTATTGCTAATTTTCCCCCACCTGTTTGGCCTAGGCAGAGGCATCACCAGAGAAGTCATTTCTGAGGTGGAGAAAGTTACCTTTCAATAAAATTATATGAAAACAAACATTTTATGAATGCAAACACTCTTTTCCCCTCATTCTTTTTCTCCTCTCAATATAGTGTCAAAAAAGCCAATAAAAGCATGCGTCTCTGCAAAGAGTGACTAGATTGGGCTTGTTCAGATGTGTGGACTGCGAAGTCTCGTTTGCCATAGCAACAGATCTGATGTTACATAATGCAGTAGGAATAGGAAGAGGGCGAGAGGTCTGACTGGCTTAATGTGGGAGATGCAGCAGGATATTTTTAGGATTCTCGTGTTCTTCCTCCTCTCTTGCACTGCAATTGATGCAAAGAGGACGCAGATGAGGACGGGTACAGGACACACACTGAGCTGCGTGTGTTTGAACAGTATTCATCTGTTTTTGGGTGACTTGTACGTTGCTGTCGCAGACATATCACCATGTGAACATGAAGATAAGCACTTGCTCATGATTCATCTATGCAACGGCCTCTGAACTCCAATGACCCTACATTGTCCTGTTTTAGTACAGTACCATATTTTGTACCATTTATCAGTATCACCATCAAGCCTTTCTAGGTGTATATGACTTTCTTCTTTCAGACAAATACAGTTGGAGTTATATTAAAAATGTCATGGCTCTTCCAAGCTTTATAATGGCAGTGAATGGGTGTTGAAATTTTGAAGTCCAATAAACTGCATCCATCCATCATAAAAACTATTCCACATGGCTCTTTATTTGACTTTATAATCTCGACAACCATTCACCTACATTATAAAGCTTGGAAGAGCCAGGACATTTTAATATAACTCTGATTGTATTCGTCTGTATGTATAAAATGTAAAAATCAACTTTTTCATACAGTAAATAACAGCTAATAATGAAAAGCTGTCCCACTGCGTTGAGATTGGCGAACAGCTTAGACAGTGTTTTAGTACTGCCACACCCCCCTGTCAAGTTAATGCAAGTTAGATAAATAGTGAATCTTACATTTTAAATATGGATATATTTCTTACAAAAACGCATCGATTCGCTACAGGAGACCCCCGGGAGCCGTGTGGGGCACATTTTATTATGGATGGATGCACTTTATTAGACTTTATTAGACTCCGATTGTATTCGTCTGAAAGAAGGAAGTCATATACACCTAGGATGCATGGAGGGTCAGTAAATAATACGCTACAGTAGTGTTGGGTCCTATCATCAGCCTGCGAGATGACCAATACATGATATTATTGTGCTAATGTATTTAATTATTTACATACTTAGTTTCATTGCCCGAAACCAGCTCCAGCATAAGGCTAAAAGCAGCCATTAACATTATCAAAGAACATCATCACTGATTATCCTAGCCTATTCTAGTGCAAGTTTATGCATTTTAAAAAACACTTGCATTATAAGTTAATCTATACTGCGAACTGCACACGTCTGCGGCATGTTACGGCTCTGAAGCGGCCACTCTAGTCAATGCTTGTGTTTATACCCGCCACGCTGCGGCTCGTTGAAGCGGTTCTGCGCGCTGCATTGCTAAAGTTTGGCTAATTCCCCACCTCGTCCCTACAATCCCCCCCCCCTCCCCGCCGTGGGCGAGATTTATGTAATGATATTCCAATGGACCGCGTTGTGACATCATAGCATGTGGGAAACAAACGCTGTAGTCCAAAGGAGCCGTTCATTGTAGTTCTTGAAAAGAGATTTTTTAAAAACGAAATATCTCTTTGAGATTTGTAACTTTGTAGATCATTTTTATGCCCAAAGATACACACCACACACTGACTAAAGTTCAAAAAGTAAAAAAGCATAATAGCACCCCTTTAAATGTTGTTTAAACTCAATATCTCATTTACAAACTAACTTAAAAATCATTAAAAGCTGACACTCAGTGATCTTACAAAGTTCCAATATAATTAACAAAGCTCTCTACACTGCACACTGAATCTGTTATTTACACTCTCTCTTATTAACAAAAGGATTGGTGAGATACGTCTGTGATACATTACTCAAAGTTGCAAAAACACATAGAAACCTTTGAAGCTCCCCTCACATCAAACACAAATATGTTAATTTGGTCAGTCACACTGGTGCTCCTAAATATTTTTTCATAGTCGGACGCAGTAGTTTTCAGTTGCAAATGTAGATCTAGATGTAGTGTTTTTTTTTCTTCATGAGTCAAACGAACAGCTGAAGTGGCATTGGATTTGGAAAGCATCTCTCATCCATCTTAGAGGTTGTCTGCTGTTTTCTCTCCAGAGACCAGACTTGATTTTCCACTAGATAGGATAGCACAGGGACAAATCTATAAATAATCCGGGAGAATAGCTGCTCTTTGAACAAAAGCTGCGATAGGTCTGTTCATCCATCTGTGCTGGATGACACAGAGGTTTTACAGAAATGTGAGATGCCAGACTGTGTTAGCTAAAATACAAAAGCACCACGTTAGCTTTCTTACATAAGTCTTCTTTAAAGGTGAGTGTGATGACTAAGATGTTCTCTGATAACTGCAGCGTCACTGAGACTGTGGTGTGTTTGCTTTGTGCTGTAATGAAACACTCACATGACTCTTCAGAATTCTTCTCCTCTCTAACACCTACCTGGTTTTATTAGTGAACGTTGAATATAATGACTGAATCAACCTGAATAGAATACACCAGTCATTTTCAATGGTTAGCTAAAGTAGAAATAGTTCTGTAAAGGGATAATTCACCAAATGATGTAAGTTAACGCTGCCTGATTATGACAAAAAGCATTTTCATGATTATTTTCGCTCACTATTGATGTCCTGATTGTTTACCGTGATTACTCGTTCATTTTGGAAACATGAAACATGTCATAAAACAAATTGTCTGGAGCTAAATATTTTTCTTTTTGAGATATGCTTGTTCTAGTGCAAGGCCAAAGTTCATGAGGCATGAATAATTGAGTGATTCTGACTTGTGTGAATTCAGAAGGATCAATAACCAAGAGACGCTGCCAGAAGAGAAAGCACTTTAGAGAGCAGCATCATTATCCTTCACATTTATTGGCTGTCAAAGAATATCATGTTTGCTTCGCCTCTTATTTATGGAGCATCAAAATAAGTAGCTTTATCGTGCTAAAAATGTTGTGTTTCAACTATATTTTTGAATTAAAATTAACAGTTTATTTAAATGAAAATGTACTCACCCTCAGGTCATCCAAGATGTAGATGAGTTTGTTTCTTTCTCAGAACAGATTTGGAGAAATGTAGCATTACATCACTTGTTCACCAATGAATCCTTTGCAGTGAATGGGTGCCGTCAGAACGAGAGTCCAAACAGCTGAGAAAAACATCACAATAACCCACAAGTAATCCACACCAGTCCAGTTTATCAATTAATGTCTTGTGAAAAGCTGTGAAAAGGTTGTAACAAATCATAATCTATCATTAAAATGTTTTTAACTTCAAACTGTTGCCTCCAGCTGAAATACAAGTCCTCTATCCATAATATTGCTTTCTACAGTAAAAAGGTTTGAACCAGGAGAGAAATATGCACAGATCAAGTATCGTTTACAAGCAAAAACATTCATAAACAGCTTTAGATAAAAATGTTAGTGGTTTTTGTTGTGAGAGGACAACAGGGGATGGACATTTTTACTGTAGGATGGATTATGGACTTGAAGTGACAAAAATGCCTTTATGATGGATTTGTTTTTTAAAAACATGCAGCTTTTTACTTCTTGTGTGGATTACTTGTGGCTTATTGTGATGTTTTTATCAGCGGTTTGGACTCTTATTCTGACGGCACCCATTCACTGCACAGCATCCATTGGTGAGCAAGTGATGCAATGCTAAATTTTCCGAATTTGTTCTGATGAAGAAACAAACTCACCGGCATTTTGGATGGCCTGCTAATTTTCATTTCTGGGTGAATTCAGATACCACTGAATTCAGTTCACTTAAAGGAGAAGTTCACATCCAGAACACAAATTTACAGATCATTTACTAACCCTTTGTCATCCAAGATGTTCATGTCTTTCTTTCTTCAGTCGTAAAGAAATTGTTTTTTTTGAGAAAAAAATTGCAGGAATGTTCTCCATATAGTGGACTTCTATAGTGCCCCTGAGTTTGAACTTCCAAAATGCAGTTTACATACACATA